>NC_138104.1:15747586-15906282 GCF_964146895.1 Miniopterus schreibersii
GGTGGTGAAGGCCTGGTGTGGGGTGGGATTCGGTTGGAGGGAGGGAATGGGGGGAAAAGGGGAGGAGGACATCTGTAAAACTCTCAACAGTAAAGATTTAAATAAAAATAAAAAATAAAAAAATGTTTCAAATCCCTGCCTACACCAAAGGAATTATTGATAATTGGTATTTCATATACCAAGTTATTTTTTGCTCACAGGCCAATAGAGCATACATGTTGGAATTTTTTTATGGCCCTTAAATCCTAGTTTTTTTCCCTTTCCTCATTGGTTTATTTTTGCTGCTTTAGCACATGTAGGGGTTTATTAAGGGCTTTCCCAAAATGTGCCACTTTGTCATGTAGACTACTTTGAGCTGAAGACAATCAAGACCCAACAGATTCAAGAAAACTTTTACTTCTCCCTTAACTGCCTAAAAGAATTTAGATAGAAGGCTTGGTCCAGGAAGAGAACTATCTCCAGAATAACTGCAAAGAATATCGGGTAAGTGTGGTAATCTGGAGGGGAGCTTGGCAAGGCCTAGAGATCAAATTCCTATGCCCCACTGTTTCTCCATGCCATGGCAAACATTCATTTACCAAACATTTGCTCTCCCCATCTTCCTATAAATTGTCTTCCTCTCTTTGAAGTCCTAGACCCTTACCTCCTCTCTTTAGCTCAGGATGGCATGTAGGCCTCAATTACCTGAATGCCTGTGGGTCTCATATTCTGTAATTAAATTTGTATTTCTCCTGTTAATCTGTATTATGTTAATTTGATTCCAGCTGAAGAAACTAGAAAGTTAGAAAGAAATTTTCTCCCTAAGAGCTGGTGTAGTCAGCAGAATAAACTTCACTGGCTGGACACTGCTCACTCCAAGACTACTTCATCTAAGAGGTCCTGGGACATCTGACAAGTGCTGGCAGAAGGTAAGAATTATTGTCACACCGGTCTCCTGGATATCTGCCTGCAGAGTCCAATGGGAAAGAGAATGGTGAGTTTTTTTCATTTTCTAAATTTAGAAGGAAAAAATATTTGTGGAACTACTTCCTTGAGCATAATGACACTGGTAATGGTTTCATGTGAGTACTCTTTGTTTTTATTGATCCTTTTCCACTCAGAGATGGTCACTGTTCTTGTCTCTTTCTGTTGTGCTGTTTGTCATAAGGTGGGAAACCATAGGACAGAATACAGGCATAGGCCCTATATGCCTGCTGTTCAAGTCAGCCTCACAACTTGTGAGTTCACTATTCTTACCAGACCAACATCTATTTAGACAAATTTTGCTGTGAATTAATGTGATCCTTACAATTTAATTTTGGCAATATCACCTGGAGGTAGAAATATACCATAATGTACATACATAAACATACAGAGACACACAAACAGGCCGTATAGCTTTCATTTAAAAATGTTAGCCATAAATAAGATATAACCATATAAAACTCACTAGTTTACAAATAACAGTTGGAATAATTTAAGTGTATCTGTTCAGATAGCTGTAGCTTTTTACTATTTGTGGAGAAGACTTTTAATATTTGTATTTGTCCTTGACAAGTATCCTTAAGGAGTCTGTGAACTAGATTTTGGGCAAGAGAGCCTATCCAGCAGTTTTCTAGTCCATGAAGACAACTATCACCAGAAGTAACTAAGAAGAATATGGGCTGCCCTGCCAATGTGGCTCAGTTGGTTGAGCATCAGTCATCCCATGCACCAAGAGTTTATTGGTTTGATTCCCAGTCAGGGCACATGCCCGGGTTGTGGGCTCAATCCCTAGTAGAGGGAGTACACCAGGCAGCCAATGTTTCTATCACTCTCTCCCCTCTCTATCTAAAAAAATCAATAAAAACATATTTTTTAAAAAGAATATGGGCTAAGGGTGGTAAGTGGGGAGGGGGCTCAGCAGTGCCTAGAGATCAAATTCTTGTACCCCACTGTCTGCATAGAATGGCAAACATTTGTTTACCAAACATTTGCTATTCCCATCTTCCTATAAATTATCTTCTTCCCCTTTGAAGTCTGAGATTCCCTAGACTTTCTCCTTATTTCAGGGGGGTGTGTATGCCTGCCTGCCTTTGGGTCTCATAGTCTTATGGGACGCCCATATATACATAATTAATTTTTTTCTATTGTTAATGTGTCTTATGCTAATTTGATTCCAGCCAAAGAAACTAGAAGGGTAGAAGAAAAAATTTCCCTCCTCAATACATGCCTCATGACTTACCCCACTTGGAGTATGACTATGACCCACAATGAAAAACTCTATGATGAGTACAATTATAGAGAAAACATGGTTTTTGTTATTTTCTTCTCACAATTTCTCTGAGTGAAAAAATCAATGTGACTGATGATGTCTCTGTGCTTGTACATTGCTATTGCAGGGCATGTATTTCAGTTTACTGATTGTTTTTATAAGACAATAGTCTGTGCCTATCCCACTTTAAGAGTGACTGTTATTCCCTCAGTTTGGTCCTCTACCCACTTTTTGCAAGCTTCCCAGTTCTTTAAATAGTATTTATTTTTACTCTACTGAAGCATGGCTGATATGGTTTGATCTTAAAACTCTGGACAACATGAAGATCAAAAAGTAGTTGTCACTAAGGTTAGACTGGATGGCAGGGTTTGGGAGAAAAACTAGAATCAACTTCTTGGCATCTCTGAACATGTTCCTCACCCCCTCTGCTGCTTTGTGCACAGAGGAAATGAGTACAGCAAAAGAGTAGGAGAAATAAAGAGAGCTAGCAGCAAAGAGGGGAAGTTACTGGGGTTCTCGGGGAGTAATAAAAATGCAGTCCAGCACTCAGACCAACTTACAATGCAAAACATATTTATACTGACAAAGCACTGTAGCCAAAGGTTTATACACATGAATAGCATATGTAATATATTGGGACATTTTCTCAAATATGCCAAATTTATGAAGTCTGGCAACAATCCTTTTGATTTTCTTATACTGTCCGCTAATTTCCTCTGTGACTTTTAACAGTCCAGTCTTCTGAAAGCTGGATCAGTGTAAATGTAGAGGATACCCTATTCCAAGAAATAAAGTTCAAAAATGGAATTATCCTTGGGTTAAATCTGTCCAGGCCAGAAAGTTGTTCTTCTGCTTCTGTTTCTTCTGCCTTCCCTCCAGAAACAGAGAATCAGCTGTCTATTCTAGGTTTGAGCCTCAGCTCTGAAATAACTTGCTGTCTGAATTAGGGCAAGCTAATCTCCATTTCTCATTTTTGGATTCCTCCTATGTAAAATGAGGATAACAGGACTAGATGATTTCTAAAGTTCAACTCAAAGCTGTCATTATTTATTCTATAGTTCTAATGTTTAACAATTACCTAGAGCTATGTATTTACACAATTCTGCAAAATAAATCTAAAAGGGTAAGAAAGCCAATTTTATTTCCTAATGGACCATGAAAGTCTGATAGAAATAACTGAAAGGATTTTTTTAAAAGAGTAAAACTTTCTTCAGACTTTAAACCAAGAAAAGGCACCAGTGACAATCTTTAAGTAATTCCTGGAAATCAAAAGCAAGTGGTACTTGATTGGTGGATAGCCAGCATATATGAAACCTCATCCCAGGATGGCAAAAGTAAGTGCAGTTCTTCTAAAAGGAGTTATAAGTGAAAATTTAAACAGGACCAAATGAAACCAAAAGCAGAGATTGGGCTCAGGAGCACTCAATAGTATATTTCATTTAATAAATTGCATTCAAAACACCTGGACCAGGGGGATTCCACCCCCTCTCAGACATAAAAAGAAGCAACAGGCAACAGCAGCTTTTTTTCCTAGGCCAGTAGTTCTCAAACTTGAGTGTGCATCAGAATTACCTGAAAAACTTGTTAAAACAAATTTCTGGGATTCAACCCCCAAAACTTATTCAGTATGTCTGGGATGAAATGAGAATTTGCATTTTTATCAAGTTTTCAGATGATGCTGATGATACTGGTCTGGAAACCACACTTTGAGAACTATTGCCCTAGAAAAAAAAAGCCCAAAGACCTTATCTTTTAAACAGTGGGATGTGAGGGAAGATAGAAGAGGATACAGTGGGGATAAATGGTGATGGAAGGAGACTTGACTTGGGGTGGTGAACACACAATACAATATACAGAGGATGTACTGTAGAATTGTGCACCTGAAACATATAATTTTATTAACCAATGTCACCCCAGTAAATTCAATAAAAATAAATAAATAAACAAACAAATAAACAAACAGTAGTCAGTCATACCAGACAAGAAAAAGCTGAAGGAATTCATCACCAACAAAGCAGTGTTATAAGAGATGTTAAAGGGACTTCTTTAAGAAGAGAGGAAAAAATCAGAAACATGAATAAGAAATTAGCAGAAATAAATAAAAATTTCACTGACGAAGGCAAACATATAATAAAAGCAGTGGATCTGCCAACACTAAAGTTAGTACAAAGGTTAAAAGGCAAAAGTAGGAAGGTCATGTGTAATTACAACAGTAAATTAAGGGAAACACACACACACAAAAAAGTAAAAAATAATGACAAAACCAAATGTGGAGAGGGTGAGTAAAAATGGTAGTGATTCTAGAATGTGTTCAAACTTAAGTGACCATCAACTTAAAATAGACTGCTATAAGCATAGCTTGGTATATATGAAGCACATAGAAACCACAAACCAAAAATCTATAAGAGATGTACAAGAAATACAGAGAAAAGAATCCAAATATGACTCTACAGAAAGTTATCAACATACAAGAGAACAAGAGAATAAGAGACGCCCTAGCTGGTTTAGCTCAGTGGTTAGAGCATGGGCCCGGGGACTAAGGGTCTTAGGTTCAATTCCGGTCAAGGTCACGTACTTAGGTTGCAGGCTCGATGTCCAGCTTAAGTCTGGGGAATGTTCAGGAGGCAACCAATCGGTGTGTCTCTTTTACATCGATGTTTCTATCTCTCTCTCTCTCCCTTCCACTCTCTCTGAAAAGCAATGAAAAAAATATATATCCTCAGATGAGGATTAAAAAAAGAGAGAGAGAGAAAGAGAATAAGAAAGGAACAAAGAATGCTCTGCCCAGGTGGCGGGTACAGGAAGCAACTGATTAATGTTTCTCTCTCACATCTATGTCTCTTTCCCTTCCTCTCTCTCTCAAATGAATAAAACATACCCTTGGGTGAGGATGGGAAAAAAAAGGAGCAAAGAATTACAAAAATAATCAGAAAACAATGAATAAAATGACAATAATTACGTACTTATCAACAATTACATTAAATGTAAATGGATAAAATGCTCCAATAAAAAAATAAATGGATAAAGATGTAGTACCTATATGCAAAGGAATATTACATGGCCATAAAAAATCAAGTCTTACCATTTGCAACAACATGGATAAACCTAAAGGGTATTGAGCTAATTGAAATAGGTTGGACAGAGAAAGACAAATACCATATGATTTCACTTATATGTGGAATCTAAAAAACAAAACAAACAAAAATAAAAATAAAAATAATAAGACAGAAGCAAACCCATAGATACAGAGAACAAACTGATGGTGGCCAGATGAGAGGAGTGTTGGGGGGCTAGATGAAAAAGGTGAAAGGATTAGGAAGTACAAATTGGCAGTTACAAAATAGTCACAGCGATGTAAAGTACAGCTTAGGGAATATAGTCAATATTGTAATAACTGTACATGGTGTCAGGTAGGTTCAAGACTTATTGGGGGCTCACTTTGTAAGTTATATAAGGGTCTAATCATTATGTTGCACACCTAAGACTAATATAATATTGAATGTCAACTGTATAATTGATAAATAAAAAATAAAAATAAAAACTAGTCAGTCAATATAGGGATCGCATTTAATATATGTGTTATAACCTATTAGCAAAATAGCTCAGAGCCTGTACTAACACAACTGACAAAGGAAGAGGAAATAAAGGAAAATTGTTTTTACTCAGGAATAATACATATTAAATCACTTCAACCACACCTCAGTAAATCTCATCTTACTTTGGCAATTGTGGATGACCACTGTGAATGTACCTGCCTGATCCCTGATCCCATATGCTACAGGAAGATCTTATCAATACTCCATGCACACCTACACAGAATCAAGTCAGCCTCTTACAAAGAAGAGGTTTATTGATAAAAGCAAATCTATATAACAAGGGGGGAACTAACCTATACTAATCAATACAATTTCTTATTCATATATCTGAGTGGACACTAATGATAGCCAGACACCTGATGAAAATAGTATCAAAGAAAATGATCAAGATCGACAAAAAGGAACAACCCAGAGGAGACAGAAATAGGAGAAAGGAAAACTTGGATAAAGAAATAATTCAGAGGCTAAAGACAACTTTATAAATTCTAATGTATATCCTCATAGATATTCTAAAAGAATATCTATGCATCCATAAAAAAGCACACTCTGATATGTAAAAAGAAAAGCAAAGAACAAAATTAAGTTCTTATACATTAAAATTATAATGGCCCTCTAAAAAATTATTTTTTATATCAGTGGATAGGATGAATAATAATATAGTCATGGCCCGGCCAGGCGTGGCTCAGCAGTTGAGCTTCAACCTGGGATCCAGGCGATCAGGGTTCGATTCCCGGTCAGGGCACATGCCCGGGTTGCGGGCTCGATCAATGACTCTCTCATCATTGGTGTTTCTATCTCTCTCTCTCCCTCTCCTTTCCTCTCTCTGAAATCAATAAAGATATATTTTTTTAAAAAAGAGAGAGAAAAAATAATAATAATAATATAGTCATGGCTGAAATGACTATCAATCTGTAAAATGAAGTCATGGAAATTTCTAAGAACATAGAGAAAAGAGACAGAAGGATGGAAATTATGATAAATGAGTTAAGAGAATAAGGATAGACAGGATTCCAACAAATACAGGTATTTAAATTAAGTTCCAGAATAAATGGAGGCAATGAAAGGAAAAAAAACAATAAAAGAAAACTTCCCTGAACTAAAAACTCAATACTTTATAGTGAAAGGCATTGTCAAATACCAGTTAGTGGGGGGAAGTACACACAGGCTCCTGAAATTTCAGAAAGCTAAAACAAGAGAAAAAATATACAAAAAGAAAGAAAAAGTTATTGACAGAGAAATAAGATTCAGATCAATAGGTACAGAGGACCTGTGCCCTTTTAAATCCTAACTAGAAGTATAAATTTTAAGTACTTAAGTTTTAAAGACCAAACCCTATAGTCAATATCATGAATAGATCAATTCTCCTCAAATTGATCTGTAGGTTCATGTAATCCCAATAAAAAACACAACTTTTTGTATGAGAGTGTGAGAGTGTGTATGAGTATATGTATGTGTGATGTATGTGTGTGTGTATGTGTTTGTGGAATTTTAAATTCTGAACTGAAGACATGTTAATATAATAATATATTCACATTATAATATAATAATTATAGTTATATGTTAATATTGTAGTTATATAATAATTACTAGTCATATATTGATTAAAAGTATAAATATTAATGTGATATATTAATATAATAATATCAATACTATATTATACTAATAAATAATTATATAATGCTAATAGTAACATATTAAAGTTAGAGGAAAATTTAGTAAGTCAATGAAATATACTGAAGAGCCCAGAAATAGGCCTGGGCAAATACAAACACTGAAGAATAGCAGAGGAGTTAAGGAAATGAGGATCTCTTCAATAAATGATGCTGGAACAGCTGAGTGTCCATATGGATACCGCACATTGTGTATGCAAGTAACAAGTGACAACTCAAAAGCTCCTTATGAGATTATTTCATCAGTGCACATTCACAAATCTCCATGCAGAAATGTCCAGGTATTCTCCATAGTCTAGATTTGCATGTGAATGTATATTAGCTCTTAGCCCATACTCTGTATGATAAAATTAGTCCTTGGAGCTGCTAAATTATAAGGCTAGAGGTTTCCATTGGAGGTCTCAGTGTTAGTCACGGCTACAGATTTATGAACTCATAAAACATTAACTGCATTTCTCTGTGATTTGTGTCTTATTCTGTTTTTCACACATGATGTGTAAGTGAAGTATTCTATCTGCAAATGACATCAGTGCCCTGATAAACCTATAAAATTGCTCTTGTGTTTAACTGTCTTCACACCCTAGAGATATAAAAACTGAATGATATAAAGATGAATAGGAAATCTATACATTTCATTAAGACTATTGGTTTCAATGTCCTACGCTGGAAGAAGAGGGTGGGACAAAACCTGACATCAGCTAACTGGGCTCTATCAGAAGAAGTTCAGGTAGGATGATTAGGCTTTCCTGATGATCTCCAAATAACTTTTATTTTCTTTTGAATATTTCCTTCAGAGCCAGTGGTACACATTATTTGGGGGAAAAGTGTTATCAGTATTTGCTGCAGTGAATGAAAGTTAACCATCCCTCAGACCAGGGCTATCATAGCATGTGGGCCATACAAAATTTCACAAATCCTTGGCCATAGAGACATTAGTAACTAATGTACAAGGCTGACTTCCCAATAGAACAAAGAGGTGATTCCTCTTGTTTGTGCATTTGGGCATCAAATTCTAAAATGGCAAAAGGACAAAAATGAATCAAGCATTAGGACCATTGCAGCTTGGTACAAAGCCAGACTCAGGCTACATAATCCCCACAGTCAAAAAAGAGCCACAAATACAAAGAATTTCTCAAAAGCCTGGGATAGGAAAAGGGAAGAAGATAAGGGAGCAGATAGAAGAAGAGGGACCTACCAGAAAGGAAGTAGAGATGATCTATGGGCACCTCAGACAAAGTGAAGTAATTACTAATTGAAGAGCCAGCCAGCAGAGCAAAATGGAAATTCAAAAAGACAAAACAGGAGTATTTGAGATCTTGCTCCCTGGCATATGTTGTCACTTTGACTCAAACTCTTATAAAAATTCTCTTCAGGTTTAGACATTTATTACAATGACATTCACTTGTCATAGTATGGCAGGATTCTGAAGAAGCCCACCCAAGACCACCCTGCAGACCCAGATGTGGTGCTAGGTACAAGCAAGAGCCCATCATGCCCCGCAATCTCCCTGCTTTGCATTAGATAAACTTGGATCTTAGTTATTCTCTGATGTTATTTTTTTTTCTGCCTAAAAAATTTAGCAGTTTAGTACTTTTTGGAGATCCAGGATGGTGGCAGAGTAGGTGGAAGCTACATTCACTTCCTCCCAGGACCAAACAGGAATTACAACTAAAGTATATAACAATTATCCTAATAACCAACTGAACACTAGCTGAAGAGAAGTCGTATAACCAACAATTTACAGAAGAAGCCACTTTGAGACTGCTCCAAACAGGTTGCTGAGGGCCAGTCAGAGGCAGAGTCTTATGTTGTCCTGCACCAGAGTCCCTCCCAAGAGGCTCAGAACCAACCCACCCAGTGGACAGCTTCAGACATCAGAGGAGGATCCAATAAGCTTCACAAGAGCATATCCAAAAAGAGATCTCAACAGGCATTAAATGCTGCTGATGAAAATTCTGCTTCATGTGGTCAGCACCTGCACAGCAGCTCACATGCCATGGTTGGGGTTGAGCCTCACAGTCAGCCAGCCTGAGGGTTGATCCTATGTACAAATGGGCCACCAGCAACCAAGACACAATTACAACAGGAGGGCCCACATAACCCACACAAGGGACACCTTAGAATACCCAGCTCAGGTGATCAAGAAGATTGCATCACTGGACCCCAAAGGACATCTACTACATAAGGCCACCCCATGAAGAATGGGAGTCATAATAGAACTATTTAATACAGGGGTGGGGAATGTCCAGGCCATGGGCTGTATATGGCCCTCAAAGCCATTTGGTCTGGCCCTGCCAAGGCAACTGCAGGCAGGACTTGAAATTCAATAAATCTAGGAGCTTTTTTCATAGCTAATTTTTAAGTTTATAATTTTGTATGGCCCATGAATGATGTTATAAATATCCAAATGGCCCATGGCAGAAAAAAGGTTCCCCACCCCTAATCTAATACATAGAAACAAACACAGAGGCAACTAAAATTAGGAGACAAAGAAACAGGCCCCAAATAAAATAACAGGAGAAATTTCCAGAAAAAGAACTAAATGAAATGGAGGCAAGCAACTTATCAGATATAGAATTCAAAGCAATGGTTATAAGAATGCTCAACAGCATGGAAAAATACATAAAAACCATTTTAAAAAATCAGAAGTGAAGAATACAATATTAGAAATGAAGAATACATTGGAAGGAATAAATAGTGGGTTGGATGAAATAGAGGATCAAATCATCAATTTGGAAGACAAGATAGGAAAAGGAAAAAAAACCCAATCAGAGCATCAGAAAGAAAAAATAATTAAAAGCAATGAGGATAGATTAAGGAACATTTGGGACAATATAAGCATAACAGCATCTGCACCATAAGGGTAACAGAAGGCGAACAGAGATCACAAGGGATTGAGACCTATTTAAAGAAATAATGACCAATAACTTCCCTAACCAGGTGAAGAAGAAAAACACAAACCCAGGAAGTACAGAGAGTCTCAAATAGGATGAACCCAAAGAGGAGCACACAAAGACACATCATAATTAAAATGGAAAAGGTTAAAGACAAAGAGAGAATCTTAAAAGCAGCAAGAGAAAGACAATTTGTTACCTACAAGGGAGCTCCCATAAGACTGACAGCTGATTTCTCATCAGAAACATTTCAGGCCAGAAGGGACTGTCATGAAATATTCAAAATGATGAAAAGCAAGGACGTAAAACCAAGACTAATTTACCCAGCAAGATTATCATTTACAGTTGAAGGAGAAATAGAGTTTCCCAGACAAGAAAAAGCTAAAGGAATGCATTACTACCAAAATAGTATTACAAGAAAGGTTGAAGGGCCTTCATTAAGGAGCAAAAGAAGAAAGAGGAGAAGAGGAAAAAAAGAAACAGGAACATAGTTAAAAGAATAAAATGAACACAAATATTTACCTATCAATAATCATTTTAAATGTAAATGGCTTAAATGCTCCAATCAAAAGACAGAGGGCAGATGAATGATAACAAGAACCATATATATGCTGTCTAAAGAGACCCATCTCAAAGCAAAAGATACACACAGACTAAAAGTAAAGGGATGAAAAAGTATGTCTTATGCAAGTGAAAATTTAAAAAAATAAAGCTGGGGTAGCAATACTTATATCAGACAAAATAGACTTTAAAGCAAAGGCTATGGTAAGAGAAAAAGGACACTATATAATGATAAAGGAGCACATATGAGGATATAAAACTTGTAAATATCTATGCAACTGTCATTGGAGCACTTAAATATGTAAAGAAAATCTTAATGCATAAAGAGAGATTGATAGTAATACAGTCATAGCAGGGGATTTTAACAAGCATTTGACATCAGTAAATAGATCTTTCAGACAGAAAATCAACAAGGAAACAGCAACCTTAAATGACACACTAAATCAGATGGATTTAATTGATACCTTCAGAGCATTTTACCCCAAAGCAGCAAAATATACATTCTTTTCAAGTGCACATGGAACACTTTCTAGGATAGATCACGTGTTAGGACACAAAACAAATCTCAATAAATTTAAGAAGATTTAAAAAATATCAAGCATCTTCTCTGACCATAATGGTATGAAACTAGAAATCAATCATAAGAAAAAACTGAAAAACACACAAAGACAAGGAGGCTAAATAACATGATTCTAAACAATGAATGGATTAACAATAAGGTCAAGAAAGAAATAAAAAGATACCTTGAAACAAATGAAAATGAGAACACAACCACCCAAAATCTATGGGACACAGTGACAGCAGTCCCAAGAGGGAAATTCATAGCATTACAGGCCTATCTCAAGAAACAAGGAAAATCTCAAATAAACAATCTAACTTTACACTTAAAGAAATTTGAAAAAGATAAACAAAGTCCAAAGTGAGTAGAAAAAATAATAAAGATCAAAAATAAATAAAATAGAGTCTAAAAAACAATACAAAGGATCAATGAAACCAAGAGCTGGTTTTTTGAAAATATAAAAAATTTGACAAACCTTTAACCAGATTCATCAAGCAAAAAAGAGAGAGGAACCAAATAAATAAAGTCAGAAATGAAAGAGAAGTAACAATTGACACCAAATGAAACTAAACCACTTTCTTACTCTATACAAAATAATAAACTCAAAATGGATTAAAGATTTAAATGTTAGATTTGAAAACATAAAAATCCTAGAAGAAAAAAAGAAGGTAGTAAAATCTCAGACACTTCCCATAGCAATATTTTTTCTGATAATATCTCCTTTGGCAAGGGAAGCAAAAGAAACAATAAACAGCCCTGGCCAGGTGGTTCAGTTGGCTGAAGCATCATTCCATACACCAAAAAAGTTACAGGTTTGATTCCCAGACAGGGCACATACCTAGGTTGTGGGTTCGAGCCCTAGTTGAGGTACATTCAGGAGGCAACATTTTGATGTTTCTCTCAAATCAATGTCTCTCTCTCTCTCCCTTCCTCTTTCTCTAAAGATCAATAAAAACATATCCTCGGGTGAGGATTAAAAAATAAATCAATAAATAAACAAATGGGACTGTATCAAACTAAAAAGTTTTTGCACAGCTAAAGAAACCATCAACAAAATGAAAAGACAACCCACTGAATGGGAAAATATATTTGCTGATACATCTGATAAGGGGTTAATAACCAAAATTTATAAATAACTTATAAATCTCAACATAAACAAACAATCCAATTAAGAAATGGGTGGCCCATCTGGGCATGGTTCAGTGGTTGAGCGTTGACCTGGGATCCAGGCGATCAGGATTCTAATACCCGTCAGGGCACATGCCCGGGTTGTGCGCTCGATCCCGTCAGGGGTGTGCAGGAGGCAGCCGATCAATGACTCTTTCATCATTGATGTTTCTATCTCCCTCTCTCCCTCTCCTTTCCTCTCTCTGAAATCAATAAAGATATATTTTTTTAAAAAGAAAGAAAGCAAGCTGATGTATGGAGTCGATAAATATTTAAAAAAAAAAAAAGAAAAGAAATGGGCAAAGGATCTGAATAGACATTATCCAAAGAGGACATAGAGATGGCCAATAGACATATGAAAAGATGTTCAACATCACTAATCATCAGGGAAATGTTAATTAAAACCACAATGAGATATCACCTCACACCTGTCAGAATCGTTATTATCAACAAATCAACAAACAACAAGTGTTGACAAGGATGTGGGGAAAAGAACCCTCTGCACTGTTGGTGGAAATGCAGATTGGTCCAGCCACTATGGAAAGCAGTATGAGTTACATCAAAAACTTAAAAATGGAACTGCCTTATGACCCAGCAATTCTACTTCTGGGAATATATCCGAAGAAACCTAAAACACTAATTCAAAAGAATATATGGTCCCCCGTGTTCATTGCAGCGTTATTTATAATAGCCAAGACTTGAAAGCAGCCCAAGTTTTCATCAGTAGGTGAGTGGATAAAAAAGATGTAGGTACATTTACACAACAGAATACAACCTCAGCTGCATGGATGGACCTGGAGAGCATTCTAAGTGAAATAAACCAGTCAGAGAAAGACAAGTACCATATGATCTCACTTACATGTGGAATCTAATGAACAAAATATACTAAGAAACAAAATAGAAACAGACTCATAGGTAGAGATCAGGCAGACAGCTGTTGGGGGTGGGGTGGAGGGATTGAGGGGGAAAAAGAGAGAGAGAAAACTCATGGACATGTATAATAGTGTAATGATTGCTGGGGGAGGTAGGGTGAGTGGAGATGAAGGAGGGTATGGGAGGACAATTAGTGATGGACTGAGCCTTGACCTGGGGTGGTGAATACACAATACAGTATGCAGATGATGTGTTGTAGAATTGTGCGCCTGAAACATACATAATTTTGTTAACCAGTTATCACCCCAATAAATTCAATAAAAAGGGAGGAAAAGAAAAACAACATCACCCAAGATTTTTTGCCATATAATTTGCCATCCAATCCAGGAGAATTTAATGAGTGAAAAGAGGTGCTCTTAATAATTATGCCAGAACTATATATGCATATTGGGTTTATCCCTAGGACATATGGTCAACCTTCCTGTAAGGTCCTCTCTTATTAGGGGCCTACTTATTTTTCTCCTCACATTTATTGTACTCAGGTACCTCAGCTACCCTAAGAGCAAGAGACAACTTCTTTCCCACAGAGAATCTCCTGCCCATGTTACATATGCCACATTCAGGACCCCTACCTGACTAGCTCAAGTTCCCAGGCCCACCACACTAACAAGGCTAAAGTCAAATTATCAGATCTCACCACCACCTTCTCATAGGTCATTCTGATTTGAGGACAAAAGATGAAGCTATCTCATTCAGGATCATGAGGCCTCAGCCTGTGGGTTAAGCCAGTGAACAGCTTGGTCTTATGCATGCTTCTAGAAAGCACAGTAGAGAGGATAGCTAAATATAGGTGGAATCTTTATTGCCTCCACTTCTCTCTGTTCCATAACCACAGAGTTTAGCTGAGCCCTGACTGGTCAGTCACTATTCTGTCCCTACACCCTGAACATAACATCTAGGAAAGGAATGGACTAAAGGAAACTTATTTAATTTAGGAACTTGTACATATCTATCCGTTTATTTTGGTCAAATCTTATTTATATCAAGACATCTGAACTACCAGCTACACTTTGAAGAGGAAATGAGAAACTAGTGTGCCATCCAGTGGGTAAACTTCAGAGTCCAGGAATAGGTAATGGATGCTATCTCCCTCCTAATGGTTAGAAGGGCTCTGATACTTAGTCCTCCAGTGCCTATCATTTCCTCTCTTGCCATAGCTCTTTGCTTATCCTTCCCAAAGTTGATTTTCATCTCCTACATTTCCTTAAAATTCCAATATAAGCTGTTCTGGTCTGTTGCTTAGACCAAAATGTTCCAATTATCTTTTTGCTTTGGATTCTGATTATCTTTAGCAAGACTTAGGTATTTCTTTTACTATGGCCTCCTAGTACCACTCCTATGGCAAGTTCATGTGCCTGAATCCATTTTGCTTAGGAGTTCTTTTCCAAGAGACTCTTTATGACTGACTCCTGAAAAATCTGCCTCATAGTTCTTCCAAATGTGCCCAGGCATGTCTAACTGGCAGAGTAATACCAGCTTATAATCAAACTGGGAGCATTAGCTACACTGGGAACATTAGCTACACTTCCTATCAGTGAGGAAGATCAAGATCAAGGTGTTATCTCTTTTTACAGTTAACTGAGACTAAGAGAGTAAGACTTATCCAAAGATAGACTGTTCAGAATGTATAGTGGCAGAGCTGCAATCTAAAGGTACTTTGTACTCACCAGTAGAGAAACCAACAACCAAAAAAAAAGTAAATTTTGTAAAAGAAACATAACAAAGTCAGTAAACCAGTCGCATGCAAGCATAATCTATATGTTCAACATTTTTACATCTTCACTTTTACCCCACAGTGTCTAATACTTAGTAGATATGCAATAGCTACCTGTCATGTGTCTAATGGGCATGTTAATTGCAGCAGGGCCTTATCTTATGTTAAACATATCACAAAAGACACTGCAGGGTTTGTCAGACTATATATCTTCCTCTGACTTGAAACAACTCACACTGAAGGACAGAGATGCATTTCATGATTGAAAATGAACGTAGAAGAAGAACATCTAAAAGGGTCTATTAAATCATACCAAAGCTCAAAACCTACAGAGTAAAGAAGTGAAGCAACATAAACATTCATCCCCTAAACAGCCAAAGCCTCATTGCTAAGAGCTAACAAAAACAGCTTAGGGACTCTAGGATAACATGCAGCAATTATCAGTCCTGTGTTAAGGCTATCAAACACCACCTTTTCTTTCCTTTTTTTAAAATTAATCTTTATTGTTGAGAGTATTACAGATACCACCCCTTTTTTCCCATTGATCCCCTACACCCTGCATCTTCACCCCCCCACACTAGGCCTTCACCTCACTATTGTATGTGTCCATGGGTTGTGCATATATGCATATAAGTACTTTGATTAATCTCTCCCCACCCACTCCCTCATCCCTACCTTCCCACTGGGATTCATCAGTCTGTTCAATGCTTCTATGTCTCTGGATCTATTTTGTTTCTCAGTCTATTTTGTATATTAGATTCCACAAATGTGTGAGATCATGTAAAACTGAATAAGGAAGAATCAGAAAACCTGAATAGGCTAATAACAATGGATTAAATCGAAGCAGTAATAAAAAAAATTAAAAAAACTCCCAGCAAACAAAAGCCCTGGTATGGACAGCTCCACATGGGAGCTTTCTAATTCTTTAAGTTGTAGGGTTAGATAGTTTACTAAAAATTTTTCTTGCTTTTTGAGGTGGGCCTGCAGTGCTATGAACTTCCCTCTTAGGACTGCTTTTGCTGTGTCCCATAGATTTGGGGTTGTGTGTTCATTTTCATTTGTTTCCAGGAAGTTTTTGATTTCTTTCTTGATCTTATTGGTAACCCATTCATTGTTTAATAACATGCTATTTAGCCTCCATGTGTTTGAATGTTTTTGAGTGTTTTTACTGTAGTTGATTTCAAATTTCATGCCATTGTAATCTGAGGTGCTTGATATGATTTCAATCTTCTTGAACTTGTAGAGACTTGTTTTGTGTCCTAACATGTGGTCTGTCTTTGAGCATGACCCATGTGCACTTGAGAGGAATGTATATTCTACAGCTTTGGGGTGAAATGTTCTGTAAAAATCAATTAAATCCAATCTAATCTAGTGTGCCATTTAGAATCATTGTTTCTGTATTGACTTTTTGTATGGAAGATCTACCCAGTGAAGTCAGTGGGGTGTTAAAGTCCAACAACTATGACTGTATTGCTGTTGATCTCTCCCTTAAAGTCCTTAAGGATATTATTGATAGGTCCTTATTTATTGCCATTTTAATTCTTTCTGCCTATGTTTCTCTCTCTATTTCTTCTTTTTTTTTTTTTAATTGAAGTAATTTAATTTATTTTTTAAATATATCTTTATTGATTACAGAGAGAAGAAGGGAAAGGGAGAGAGAGATAGAAACATCAATGATGAGAGAGTCATTGATTGGCTGCCTTCTGCATGCCCCCGACTGCGGATTGAGCCCGCAACCCGGGTATGTGCCCTGACTGGGAATTGAACCCCAAACCCTTGGATCCTAGGTTGATGCTCAACCACAGAGCCATGCCCGGCCAGGCTCTCTCTATTTCTTCTTATTATTACAGCAGTCCCTTTAACATTTCCTGCAATGCTGATTTGGTGGTGATAAACTCCGTTAGCCTTTTTGTGTGTGGGGGGGGGGGGGAGCTCTTTATTTCACCATCTATTTCAGATCCTTGTTTTGCATTGCTTTCAATACTTCATGCCATTCCCTTCTGGCCTGTAGAGTTTCTGATGAGAAGTCAGATGACAGCCTTATAGGAGCTCCTTTGTAGGTAACAGATTGCATTTCTCTTGCTGCCTTTAAGATTCTCTCTTTGTCTTGAATTTTGGCATTTTAATTATAATGTGTCTGGGCGTGGGCCTCTTTGGATTCTTCTTGCTTGGGACTCTCTTTGCCTCCTGAACTTGTGTGACTTTTTCCTTCACCAGGTTAGGGAAGTTTTCTGCCATTATTTCTTCAAACGGGTTCTCTAACCGTTGCCTACTTTCAGCTTCCTCTGGCACTCTTATGATGCGAATATTGTTATGTTTCATGTTGTCCCACAGCTCCCTTAGACTATCCTTATGTTTTTTTATTGTTTTTTCTTTTGGATCTCTGAGTGATTTTTTCTACCCTGTCTTCTAATTCGCTGATACAATCCTCAGCTTCCTTTAATCTGCTGCTTATTCCTTCCAATGTATTCTTTATTTCTACTATGTCATTCTTCATCTCTGACTGATTTTTTATAGTTTCCATATCTTTTTTCATGCTGTTGAGCATCCTTACAATCAATATTCTGAACTCTATATCTGATAGATTGCTTATCTATCATTTAGCTTTTTCTGGAGACTTCTCTTGTTCTTTCTTTTGAAGCTTGTTTTTTTGTCTCACCATTTTGGCTGCCTATTTGGGTTTGTTTCTATGTATTAGGTAGGCCTTCTAGGACTTTCAGTCTTTTTGGAAGGTGTCTGGTGCAGGCCAATGTTAGACGCTGTTTGGGAGTGGCCTTGAGTACCTTGTTTTGAGCTATCAACAACCCATGGCTTGAGGTCCCCTCTGTTGGGGCTGGGTGCACTTGGACAGGACCAAGATGCACACCAAAGTCTGCTTTTCCAAAGCCCAGGTCCAGAAGCAGATCAGGCAAAGACTCAAAGCACTCTAAAGTCTGCCTCTGCTGTAGGCTGATTAATCTGATTCTGTTAATGAGCCTCAGGCTGTAGAAACTCCATAGGGTGGGGGACCTGATTGTTATCAGTCTTTTAATGAGCCTCAGGCTGTATAAACTCTGGGTAGGGTGAGAAGTTTTCTAGTAGGGTGAGGTAAATGCTTTCCCCTTAGGCAAAAGCTGCTTGGAAGGTAAATGTCTGACTCTGCAGTATGCGGGAATGACTCAGCACAGGAATCCAGAGGGGTACCCTCTTAGCTCTATCTCCAGAGCCCACAACTCTAGATTCTCCCCACATAGCTCCAGTCCACACTGTGCTCCCTCTGCTGGAGCCCAAGATGAGTGGCTGCACACAAAACTTTGTGCCCTGGCCCTTTAAGAGGCTGCCTGCATTTCCAGCCATCTCTCCCTGGCAGACAGAAACCCAGCTGCTTTTTACAGCCAGAGGCTATGTGGGCACCTTTCTTACTTTGGGTGCTCTTGGCTGGGAAGCCCAACCTTGGGCTTAGGCCCAAGTCCTCAGTGGGAACCCCCACAGCTGTGATATACCTCTGGACATTCAGCTGCTGCCTGTGGGAGCCCAGCCAGCCCTCTTGTGCCTCCACACTTCCTACCAATATCTATGTGGTCTCCACTTTTCCTCCTTGGTTATGAGGGTGCTCTCCAGCTTGTCTTCAGTTGCAATTGATTATTCAGAATGGTTTTTCTATATTTTAATTGTAATTCCAGTTTGGTCCTGGGAGAGTGTCAGTGTAGCTTTCACTCAGTCCACCCCCATCTTTAATCTTCCCAAACACCACCTTTTCCAAGAAAGGATTAGAAATCCACATCTCCACCAGCCTGTGCCCATGGAAACTTTCCCACCAGGAAACAAGCTAACATAGCTCCAAGTTGCTCCTCTAAGCAAAGTGTGAGGTGAAAATGACTCCTCTGGCCCTATGACTCACAAGTGTCCCATGATTTGAACATTTTCTTCCTACAATCACTCCCTTATCAAAATTAAACTTTAGTCTCTCAAAGCAAAGCAAATGATGGGTCAGTCTATCTGAACAAACAAGAGGTGATTCATTGGCTGATATGTCCTCCCAAAGTGGCAGAAGAAAAAAATTTATTGCTTGTCTCATGCATCTTTCCATCTGACCTGCAAAGCAAGCAGATTTAAAGTAACCTTAGCTTAGTGCTGAGGATTTTCTGGCCCAACTCCAAAGCCACTTCCATTATTTGCATTTTATACACACATATAAACACACAAAGACAAGCATTTTTGCCACACCAAGGTCATTCAATATCAGGACCATTAAATTAAATTCTCTCTAAAATGAAGCCCCATTATCAAGACTAATTAAATAATGACTAATGACCAAATACACTGAGAAGTGCCTCTGCTTTAGAAATGCTTACTCACTCTTCTGGCACACCTTACCAAGAACCTGGTTGTCAATAAAGTAAAGTTATTTGTATTATTAGGTTAAAACCCTTCCTACCTTCCCTCAGCCCCACTGCCACTTATACACCTGCCCACTACCACCATAAATTCAGGTTCTAGACAAATATGGAAAAGAATAAGACTTTAAAGTCTAGTGTTTGTTTGTTTGTTTTATATCCATTAGCATTTTAGCTTTAAAATTCTATTCTCTCATTTCCAGCACTCTCTCAGCCAAAGTCAGTTCCCATTCTATAATTCCACAGGCTGTGTCATTATGCATGGCTTATAGAGCTTTAGGGAAAAAAGTAGAATGTAAACAGTTCCATCCAAGCACACATTATCAAAGAGAGCAGACAGCGTGGGCGGGAAATATACAACCTTGAACATGACATCAGTATTTAAAGCAAAAATTTTCCCACCAAATATGGAAAAGGGGGAAGAAGAGAAGGAATTATACCCCAAATCTCATAAAGCCAGGGCAGGTTAAATTCTCACTGCTGGTGGTCATCTTGCTAGTATCAAATTTTGACAAGATAAAACTAACTCCCTTCAAACAAATTTTTGAAATCCAGGAAGGAGACTTTTCTGTCTACCTGGCACCAATACAAGTAAGACTAGACCATTCTCTTTCTATGACTTGATGCCCTTAATAGTCTATGGTTATAGTCCAAACAGGTTGATCTCAACATATTTCATTAAAGTCACAATTAGCCAGATAATGCCCAATACATAATATTCATTCCTACCTCTGTGCCTTTATTCACTCTGCTTCCTAAATCTTCTTTTCAAAAGTCCAACTTGTTCCTATATTTAGTTCATCTCACCTTCTTTATTAAGTCTCCCCTTCCTGAATATCTGGGGTAATAGTTTCTCAAGGTGTTGGGTTGTTTGTTTTTTTCCAATTGCAGTTAACAATTGATATTATACAGCATAGTGGTTAAACATTTAATAACTTATGAAGTGATCCATCAAATAAGTCTAGTACCTACCTGGAACCATACATAGGTATTACAATAGTATTGACTATATTCACTATGTTGCACTTTATATTCCTGTGACTATTTTGTAATTGCCAATTTGTACTTCTTAATCCCTTCCCATTTTTCACCTAGCCCCCCAAACATCGTCGTATGTGGAAACCATCAGTTTGTTCTCCATATCTATGAGTTTGTTTTGTTTATCTTTTTTTAGATTCCACATATAAATGAAATTATATCATACCTGTAAGAATGGCTATCATCAATAAATCAACAAACAACAAATGTTGGTGAGGATGTGGAGAAAAGGGAACCCTTGTGCACTATTGGTGGGATAGCAAATTGTTGTAGCCACTATGAAAAACAATATGGAGTTTCCTCAAAAAATTAAAAACTACCTCATGACAGCAATCCCACTTTTGGGTATTTATCTACCATCACATAGCCTTTTTATTTTTCCCCTGTGTTTCTCTTCTGTGTCTCTGTGTCAAATCCCCCTTTCCTTTCTCTTATAAAGATAACAGCCACTGGATTTAGGGCCCACCTTAATCCAGTAGAACCTCATCTTAACTCTATTATATCTGTTAAGACCCTATTCCAAACAAGGTCACACTCACAGGTACCAGGGATTAGGACTTGGTCTTTTTTGGTGGGAACACAATTCAACCCACTGCAACTGTGTAGGACACCAGTCTTCTCAAAAAATCACATCTGTATGCTTGAAATATTTCATAGCTTAAATTTTTTTTAAAAAGGAATTATGTGAGTAGAAAGTAAAATTAGGTCACATAAATATACCCCCCCAAAACAAATGGGAACACCCACATTTTGCCAGTGATAAATAGTACAGATATTAATGAACACTTATGGAATGTTTCCTGTATGTCAAATCTATACTGAATGCTTTACATACATTAACTCATACATCTGTCAAAACAATCATATATGGTATGTGTGGTAGAAGGAATAGAATAACAATGCAGTCTTCCCTCCCATCCAAGATGGCTACATCTGAATCCCCAGAGCCTGTGAATATGTTACTTTGCATAGAAAAAGGGTCATGTACATATGTGATTAAAGCTATGGGCCTTAAAATAGGGAGCTTATTCTGGATTATATGAATGGGCCCAATCTAATCACATCAACCCTTAAAAGTGGAGAGCTTTTCCAAGCTGAGTAAGCGAGAAGAGAGACAGACAGACACAGAAGGATGTGATAGCTAGATTTTAGTCCAGTTGAGAGCTTTGTCAGACTTCTGACCTACAAAACCGTAAGATGATAAATTTGTGTTGCTTTAAGGCACTAAGTTTGTGGTAATTTGTTATGGCAGCAGTAGAAAACTAACACAGTAGGTAAATAATAGTAGTTATTACTTATTATTATTATTACCACCATTTACAGATCAAAAAAGTAAACATCTCAGGAAGATTAAATAATATGCCTAAAGTCACGTAGGTAATAAGTAGCAAAACATGAATTTAGACAGAAGTATGTCTGACAGCAGAGGCCATGCTTTTGAGGGGGAGCAGAGTTTGCCATCGCAAAGTATGCCTTTTTAGGATATTGATTATTTTATGCTGGTTATTTTTAAAGAAACTCAAGATTCAAGGAAGGCCTTTTACCTCCCCCTTTACCTGCCTAAAAGAATTCAGATAGAAAAACCTGCTCCAGAAAGGAAGATCATCATAGCATCATAAATATGATCTAAGTGTGGCAGACAGCAGGGAACCTAGCAAAGGCTGTCTCTTAGACTCCCCTCTGTGTCTGGTTAGAATGAGAAGAATCTATTTACTACATTTTTGCTCCTTCTTATCTACCTGTGAATTGCCTACCTTCTCTTAGAAGTCCAAACCACTAACCCCCTTTTTCCTTAGCTCAAGATAACATATAAGCGTCAATTGCCCAATTTGTCCTTAGATCCCATATTCTTATGGAACCCCATACATACATGCATAATAAATTTGGTTATTATCTTTCCATAAATAAATGTAATCATCTTTAATATGTTTTATATTCTTCTATGAGTGATCATCACATTCCTTACCCTTTTTTATTTTACTCAGGTCTTTCCTCCAAGTTGTTAATGCTTTATAACACACATCAAATATACCAAGAGGATGTAATATTTAAAGAACCAAAATGAGAAATTTGGAGATATAGAAAGATATTTTATAATGTGACTAATCACCTCCCTAGTTAGTTGGGGCTTTAAACTTTGAACATTTAGTCACAGATAAATACTCTTGTAGACAAATACCATTACAAAGAAGCCTGTATAAAAAGTATTTCGAAGTCCTATTAGATGACCTTGTACTCAGTAAAGGTGCTAATCTATGCAGTACGTCACAAACTAGTGTATCAACACAGAGAGGAGATAAAAGCAAGCAGTGTGCTACAGGATTTGGCACATATCCTGGTGCAGCTTCCTGGAATTTCACTGTTACTCAAAGACTTTAAAGACAGGGAGAGATTCAAGTAATTTAGCTAAGTAATTAAAATCAATAGTTTTATTAAAATGAACAGTTTGTTTTTTTAATCCTCACCCAAGGATATTTTTTCCATTGTCTTTCAGAGGGTGGAAGGGAGAGAGAGAGAAAGAAACATTGATTCAAGAGACACATGGATTTGTTGCCTCCCGCACACACCCTGACTGGGGCCAGGGATCCAGCCTGCACCGGAGGCATGTGCCCTTGACCGGAATCAAACCTGGGACCCTTCAGTCCAGGGGCAATGCTCCAACCACTGAGCCAAACAGGCTAGGGCTAAAATGAACATTCTGAAGCAATAAGTTGTATTCATATAACTTTAAGGTAAAGTACAAGTATTCAAGGAAATATCTTGCTTTCAGAGGAACTTGAAAGTTTCCCTCCTCACCCTCACGTTTATAGTAAAGTTTACCCTTCTCTTCAATTGGGATACTTTGGCAGAAAAATTTGAAAAGTCAAATATACAGCATCTCTGACAAGAAGCTATCCAGTCTCTATTTGAACATTTCATATAATGGGTGAGATTTTACCTCAAAGAAGCAAAGTACTATATTTTTCAAATGCATAAATAGATCTATATGTGTGCATAATTTATGTGGTATGATCTTTATATATCAAAGTATATAAAAACATTAGCATTGCAATCTTTGGGTAATGATATGGCATTTCTATCTTCTTATGCTCTGTGAAATCATATTTTCCAAAACCTTATAATAAAAATAATAAAATGTCATGTTTAAAAAAAAAAAAAACCTTCAAGGGTGGGCTGGCTGCGTTACCTGCCTTGAACCAATATACCTTTAAGTACAACTGTGCCTGTATACTCTACACCGGCCCCCACCACCTGCTGGATTAGTCTCCTTCCAGTTAAAGGCTACTTTTTTCTTGAAGCATAAGAAGAGCAGCCTAAGCAATCTCAAAGCTGAAACTCTTCATTTGCTTGAGAGTTTCTGCCTGATGCACTCACTGGAACGTGGGTAGGTAAGAAGACAACAAAGCTGGGGCAACACAGGCCCACTTCCAGCTCTTGGGGGTCCATATGTAGGGTGCATGCGCTACTTGAGTCAGCGAGGTTCGAGGTTCACTTCTGCTCCCAGTGTATCCTGCGAGCTGAATCATGGAGCGCAGCAAAGGACTACGGTACAGTGAGGGAGAAGTTTACAACTCTCCTAGGGGCAAATTGTTAAGATATGCACAAATATCTCCCACAAGTCTTTTGGGGGACTTTAAGATAAAGGTCTTAGGTAAAAAAGATGATACTCCAATTCATTTCTGTGAAAAATGCGAATTACCCATTAAAATCTATGGGTGGATGATTCCATGTAAGCATATGTTTTGCAATGGATGTACTATTTTAGATGGAAAAGAAGGCAGTAAGGTATGTCCAGACTGTGGTAATCCTGTGAGGCAAATTAAGATACACACACCAGGTTCTATCTTCATGTGCAATTGTGTTCAAGAATGTAAGAGAACGTATCTATCTTGAAGAGACTTAGATGCTCATATCAACTTACATCATACAAGAGCTTAAAGTCGTATTGCCTATAGTTAACTTGAAAATGTTCATTCTGGAAGATAAAACTTGGAACAAAGAGAAGATGGAGTGTATATAGATGGGCTGTTAAAAATGTAAAACGTGGTTGCATTATTAGTGGAGGCTCAAATTTGTGAAGGTTAAATACCATAATTTTTCCATTTGTTCATTTTGATTCTGAAAAGAAAGCTGATTTTGCTTGTTTCTGATTTTTTTAAAAACTTGCTCTTAAAAAAAGAAAGAAAAGAAAATGTTCATTTTTCATATTGCACCACCACCAACTGAAATCTCTGATTGTTTTACAATGCAGACAGACAAGCATCATATGAACTATATTCCACCAAAGCAGTACATTGTACTACCACCTCCTTTACAACATGCGTTGAAGTCATATAATTAGCCAGGAGATGATATTTGTGCTCCTCCACCAGAATTAATTGTCTTTGGCTTCACCTCTACCTCCTTCTGTGAATCAGGAAACCTTCGTATTTCAACAAGAAAATAAAAATTTAATAACTCCCTATCAGAATGACTAAAATTCAGGTGAGCGCTACCACCTCCTGCTTCCACACCTGCTCTCCATCATCCCAAATATTGGGGTCAACCAGTGGCACTGAACTCTCGTCATATTATGTCTCCATAGCAACGTTCTGTACACACTATCTCCTCCACTGCCAATAAGTCATCAAATGCCACTTCCTTCCCAGGCTGAAGATACTTCTCACTTGATTCATAGATAGGCTTCAGGTCCAGACTTCTATTCTACTGCCCTCTCCATAGACATATTATTGTTTAGATGCCACTTTATATGAAATATCTTTCTCCAGGACCTGCTCCACCTCAACAGGATAATTTGCTTGTAAATACACATTCTTCTCATGGTAATTCTCACTCTTTACCCCAGTTCACTGAAGATCAGGGAACTCTGAGCCCTCCACTTATATAACTAGGGGAAATGAGTCATGATATGTGCCCTGCACCCAGAAGGCCATCCCTTTCTCAATGAATGTAGGGTTTGTCTTCTCAAACATCACTTCTTGGACTGCATCATCCAGATCAGACAAGATATAAACCATATTACCAATGATAATATGATTTTGAATGGAAGGCATGACGAGAAAAAAAAGTAAGTATTGTCAAACTTCTAATTAGGCTTTCACCATTTGGGGAAGGAAAAGCACCTCTTACAGAGGTGGCTATAAAACACTTAAAGTCTTGTCCCTTAAAATGGTTTTAAACCTTGATCTTGGGAATGATTTCAAGTAACTTTACTATAGTGCAGATAAGTGGCTCAGTTGAGCATAGCTATCCTCTAATGATTTTGTTCCTCTAGTGTGGTAAATTGACCCAAATGTGACCATTTGCAATACTGTTTCCTTAAAAAAATTGTGTTCCATTTTCAGAGGTGTTGTTTTTATTAAACCAAATGCTTAGTTTTCCTTGTGATATATTTTGTTAACCTGGGTAAAAGGAGTAAATGTCAATATGGTTGTAAAACACAAAAAGGCCTTTGTATACAAATCTCTCCCTCTGTAACCTAATCTTCTTGTATCTAGGCTCAAATTGCTTTTTCATTATTATAGCCCAGGCTCTGTGACTCAAACTATCTGCAGGGAGAGCCCTGCCCTGGATTCAAGAAGCCATAGAAACTAGAAGTATTTAAGCAGCTCTAGCCCAAGTCTGTCAAACCCAGCATCAAATCCATCTTGCTACTGCAACTCTGACTTTATGCCCCAGTTATAATGGGGCACTGCCTCATAGCTGTGTCAAAAAATAAAGTAAGGCATATAAAAATTTTGTTTATGTGAGTAAAAATCGATTTGAATAGTGCAGCATCCAATCTAGCAAATAGAATGGAGCTAAAAGGAGCTTTAAAAAAATGAAAGATTTCTATAGGCAGAAGGGAGGAGGAACAAGGAAGTTATACTAGCCATAAAAGCAGATTGGTTATTGCAAGGTACTTTTCTTTAATGGATGGCAGGGGTCTACCAGGCAGATTATCTAACTAGCACTGATCAGTCTATTCCTGATTGACTGGTTTAAGATTTCATTTCTGGGAAAGCCAATATTGAAATCAAGTCTCGGTTTGGTGACATGAGGCTTAGCATAAGTAACTCATTTTGTTGTCTTGTTTTTAACAACTGAGAGCCATTGCTCACCTCATATTCTAGATCCAGTTACTAAGGCCTTTTCTTATTCCCTATCTAGGTAATTTATTATGTGGTATAGGCCCTCCAGGACTTTTCTTTGCTAGCATAAGGGTAAATAAAAATCTAAATAAGTTAATTAAAAATTTTCCCTAATGTAAAAAAGTAGAGAACTTTCCTTCTCACACTTTTCTTTTAGCATTTCCTTCAGAAAACTTGAGATTATAAATACTAGTTCTGCCTCTTTGAAATGTTATGTAAATCTTTTTCAAAGCTAAATAAGCCTCTTGCAGTTTTGCCTCCTAGGAATGTTGTTCTTGGAGACCAAGGAGCCATCTCTTTAAAAACTAAACACCAAGAAGGGGGTGCCCTGTCTCCTTGTCTGTGGGAATTTGGTTCCAAGATATAATTTCTGGCATGTAAAAAAGATGAGAAATTTTATTTTTCCCCTGGATACAATTAATGTGTGTATAATAAATTAGCATATTTATAAACATCTCTACACAGTAATAGGTTAACGTGTATATAAAAGGGTGATTTATTTTTTGTGTCTGCAGTCTCTTTGGTGGATTGCCTATAATGCACATCGCAGTCTAGTTTAATGCTTATTCAATAATAAAACTATTTTATTCTTTTCTACATTTTATGGAGAGATTTTATAGGGTTGGCAGGAAATTTTATGTTTAATTATACTTCCCCAACAATTTGGCAATGAGGGTAGGATCCATCTGGCAATTCCTAAGTTCAGTGGATCAGCTTAAGGGCTGTGGCCACACAATAGTCAGGTAATAAATCCTGAATTATAAAAATTCTCCTTTCTAGCTCTCTACTCTTGGAATATTAGTCAGATGAATTATCCTCTCCAAATTCAAGATTTTATTATTGAGTAAGCATAGGTGATACCACGTCTAAAATCCTGTCAGATTACCATTAGCTTTAATGGTGGAAAAATATGGGAAGCCAGAAATGTTGCCTGCAGGCCTCTCTCTTAAATTGCTAATATCTCTGTGTCACATTTGGAATGGGTACACATATGAGAATCTTGTCTTACAGTAGCCTGAGGACTGTTTCTTTGATTTGGACAAATTAACATATTTATGGGGGGTTTTAGAACTGCCCCATTCCAAGAATGTGAATTACTAGTATTTATGGGATGACTATCATTCTAAGGAGAAAGTAAAAAATGATTTGATAACCAGAAGGAAAGATTGAGAAAAGTGGAAAAGGAAATGCAAGAATTAAAGCCACTTTCTCTTTCACAGAACCACCCTCTTTTCTCTGTTGTTCCAGCTCTTTCTGAGTCTCTTAATCTACTCCTACATCAAATCTACACTCCTGGGAAGAAGGAGGCAATGATTGTTTAAATGGGCGATTTCCTCCATTAGTAGGTTTCCCTGCAAAAAAAAGTCAAGTCCACAATTTCTCCAGCTACTAATGGATTATCTTCCCTCTTTGAGGGCACATGTTTGTATGTCTCCTGTCCTAGCCTGAATCCACATCAGGTCTCAGCCCTGGAATCCACCTCTAAGAGTTCCTTATCAAACATACACCATGTAACTGGGAAAGCAGACATGATAAAGAGATGTGAATAATTGAGAATTTGGATAAAAGACTATTTCTGTATGAAGTCAGCAGAATAGATTAGCTGCACTGGCCATGTGGAAAAGACAAACCAAAAAAGGTGTTAGTCCTGGTAAATATCAACATGGGAAAACTGAAGCATATGGTTCCCCAGTTCCCACCTCTGAAGTTTCCCCAATCTGTCAATTTTTATGCATCTGCCAATTATTTCCTAGCTGAGGGTTTTGTCCAGTACATACTGGTGCTACTTATTCTGCAGTTAATGTGGAAATTTTTCATTTTGCATCTGGTGATAAATCAATACAGGTTGTTGTTATTTTGTGTCAGCTTTCTGAAGGGGTTCAGAACAAGTCTCCCCAGAATGTGCCACTTTGACATGCGATTATTTTGAGCTGAAGACAATTGAGGCCCAAAAGACTAAGGAAGAGCCTTTTACCTCTCCCTTAACTGCCTAAAATAATTTAGATAGTTCTCTTCCTGGACCAAACCCACTATCACCAGCGATAACTACGAACAATATGGGCTAGGTGTGGTCAGCTGGGGGGAGGCTTGGCAGGGCCTGTTTGTTCACAATCTTGTGTTCCATTGTCTCTGCACGGCATGACAAACATTTGTTTACCAAACATTTGCTTTTCTTATCTTCCTATAAATTTTTTTCCTCCCCTTTGAAGTTTGAGACCCTTACCCCTTCTTCTAGCTCATAATGGCACATTGCTTGACTCACTGTGGATCTCATATTCCTATGGGACCCCCATACATACATAATTAGGTTTTCTCTTGCTGATTTGTCTCATGTCAATTTAATTATTAGATCATCCAGAAGAAGCTAGAAAAATAGAGGAAGAAATTTTTTCTTCCCAACACTTCTGTCCCTTATTCTCAGTTGTTCCCATACAGGTTGTTCCTCTAACTGAGGAACACACTTTCTTACTTTCTCCCAAATCTGTAAACTTATTGGGGAGAGACCTGCTGTGCAAATTAAAGGCTACCATATTCTATACTCCAAATGGAGTGTTTGGTGAACTCCCTTGGAAAAAGTCATATAATTTGGTTACTATAAGCCAGGGCTGAAACAAATTGACACATTGCTTTGAGCCATTATTTGAGGATAATGATACTGACTTAATTTGAGATAGAAAACCAGTAAAAATAGCTTAACAAAAGGATAAGCCATGCCCATGAGTAAAACAGTATCCTTTGTTTATAACTCAATTTGAAGGAATAAAACTAGTCATAAAAAATTAGGGTTAGCCCTAGCTAATTTTTCTCAGTGGGTAGAGCATTGGCCTGCAGACTGGAGGGTCTTGGGTTCGATTCCGGTCAAGGACACGTACTTTGGTTGCAGGCTTCATCCTAGTCAGGGTGTGTGTGGGAGGCAACCAATCAATGTGTCTCTCTCATATCAATGTTTCTCTCTCTCTCTCCCTTCTACTCTTTCTGAAAAGCAATGGAAAAAATATCCTTGGGTGAGGATTAAAAAAAAATTAGGGGTAAAAAAGGAGGGAACAATTTTTAAGTGTACTCAGCCTATAATACTCCTATACTTCTAGTAAAGAAGGAAATAAATTTGATACAGATGGTTGACTACTATATAGATTTGTACATCATCATAAAGTAAATACATTTTGTTTTACATTAACCTATGTAGTTCCTAACACTGCAGCTATTCTGACTTCAGTACCATCATCTGCAAATTTTTCACTACAGTATATCTATATTCTATTTTTTTTCTTTTCCTCTAATGGATGGATCTATACTTTGGTTTGCTTTTACTTATGAAAGAAGTCATAAGTAAGTCCTATGAAGTTAGAGGATTCCAAAAGGGTTTGGGGACACTCCTATTTTCTCTAGTCAGTTACAGGAAAACAAAAATTTCTTCCACCAGGAGGATCTATGATTTTCTGGTAGTTTCAGGAACTAAAGAGTTATGCAAAACTGATACTTTGGCTTCACAGGGGCTTAAGACGTCACTAGAAAAATTACAATATTGCCAAACTGAAAAACAATATTTGAGGCATCTGTTGTTAGGTAAAGGCCACAAAGTTTTATAATACAGGAGCTAATTATGCAGATGAAACTACCTACTACAAAAAAAAAAAAACACTACTTAGACAATTTGGGGGACTAATGGGATATTATAGACAGTGAATCCCAGATTTTACAGAGCAGGCAAAACCTCTGACAATGTAATTACATGTTAATTCTCTTGATCTTCTGGTTTGGTTCCTAAAATCTCAAGAGACATATGAACAATTTAAATTGGCTATAGTCTCTCCCCCAACTTTGGGGATTCCAAACTTTGTAAAACCTTTCCATTTGTTTTGTCCTGAAAATAAAGATTCTGCTAGTAGAAGTTTAACTCTGAAGTTGGGGTTAGACTATAGACCAATGTGGATGCCATAACACTGGGAATGCCTGAATAGCTCTCAGCTGTGGTGGCAGCCACCACACTTACTAAAAACACTTGGCCCTCATATTGGGTCACTTGATTTGAGTATCTTACATGTGGTGGTAGTTATTTTACAAGTGCATAAGACCCAGCATTTGTTGGTGCACTGTCAGACTGGCTATGAACAAACATTATTATACACTCCTAATATTTTGCTTGGAAGATGCAATTTCCTAAACCTGCTACACTTTGACAAGATTTTAAACAAATAGATGATCGTGATTGTACAACAGTAATAGGAGAAAACACTAGGCCCCAGTCTGATTTATTTGATAATGCTTCTCAAAATGCAGATTTCATAATGTTTACTGATGGTCATGTACTCAGGACAAAAGTAGGCAACTTGAGGCTTTCTATGCTGTGGTTACTTATTATAAAACCTCAGAAGCTTATGTTTTGTCTGGAATTAAATTAGCACAAGCAGATAAGTTAATAGCAGTTACTAGAGCTAAAATTCTTAGTTCTGGACTTAAAAGCAAATATGTAGGGTGTCCCCCCAAAAATGTACACACCATGTCTGTAGATTCTATTACATTTTGAAAATGAAACGTATTTTAATAAACACTGCCTTCATAATTATTCAAAGTGTGTATACAGTTTTTTGGGACACCCTGTATATACGAACGGTAAATATGGTTTGGTGTCTGTCATGCAACAAGGCAAATTTAGAAAAATAGGGGATTTTTTTTACCTCTCTGAGAATTAAAACTTCTCATGGAGAATTGAAAGCTGATTTGTTGAAGGCTTTACAACTGCTGACTCATTATCAGTAATTCATTGTGGAGCTCACACAGGAAATGACGAAATTTTTAAAGGCAATGATTTTGCTGAAAGAGGTGCAAAGGCCACAGGTAAAACATGACAGACTCTAAACTTAGAAACCACACTTTTAATATGAGAAACCTTTGTCCATTTTCAAAAATAAGTTTCACAAATGGAAATGAACAAATAGTTTGAAAAGGGAGCTAAAAGAAATTCGACGGGACTATAGGAATAACATAACAGAAAAATTCCTATACCACAGTCATATTGTTACAGGGAAACTCCAATGGGGTTCAGGCTGCCTGTCATGGTATCCAATTCAGTGGAGGCAGGATTGAATCATATAAGGCATTTATTGAGAAGGCTGGCCAACCAAGAAGATGGAGCATATGAGCATCCAAAGCCTGTCTTAAGGAATGGCCTGAGGGATAGGGTTATATAGGGAAATGGGGTAAACTGAGGCTGGGAACAGAATGCAGCTATTGTGAAGCCCTGGAGGTCCTCAGGCATCAGCTATTGTTCTTGGTCATCTGGTGATGTCTCAATAAGATGATATCTTGACTCCTGGTTGGGCCAGCCTGACCATGTCTGTTTAAGGATACATTGTCCACAGCTGTGTCACCTCCTTAATTGATTTGTCTAGAGTCAAGGGGAGTATAAGGGGGTAAAGGCCTAGAAAAAAGAAACTTAAGGAAAAAGAAACTTATATCCCTGCTCACATAAGTATATGTGTTCTATAATTTATAAATGATATAATATTTCAGGTTAATTCAGGTGCTCAATCTTTGGACATTATAAGTGCCTCTATCAGTATTTGCTCAATTAGTTTATTGTTATGTTGTCAACAAAATCATTTACGTAAAAGAGGGATTTTTAAAGGCCCTAGGTTCTTACTATGCCTTTTTCATATGCCTATCAAAAATGTAATTATTCAAAAAAGAGGTTTGTTATTTGTCAGCAGAATTCTTTATAGACCACTCCCAAGGTAGGTGCAGAAAGTTTTCTTTGACCAATTTTACCAGGAACCTAATGGAAGTTAGGATTTCATAGAATTAATGCCGATAAAAGGTAAGAGATTTATCTGGTTATGGTGTGTATGATGTCTGAATGGCATAAGGTCTTTCCCTCTTCAAAAGCAGGTGCTCAGGCAGTGGTAAAGGCCCTCTTAATGCACATAATCCCCACTTTTGGGACCCCAGAGCATACTGAATGAGGAGAGAAAATCATTGTATGTCCACTGTTGTCCAAGAATGATACAAATGTTCCCAGATTCCTAAAAGTAGAATGGCTCTCTCAAACTCTGACAAACTCATGGGCTAAGATTCAGTAATCTACTGGGTTAAAATGGCCTAGAAATTTACCACTAGCTTTTTTAAAAAGTAGAGTTACTCTTTGCAAGCAATAATGTTCCCTCTCTCTCTCTTTGAACTTATCTTTGGCAGAGCTGTGAATTTGGTCTGAAATGACTTCCTCTGCCTGATTTAACTGAATTCTCTCATAATCATGTTCAGTACTTAAAATGACTTCTCTCTTCCCTAGAAACCCTGAGACATAAAATCAGAATTTCCTGGAGGTACCTACAGGAAGAAGTCTGCTGACCCTATCAAAATGGACAATTTAGTTTACCTGAAAGTGTCCTAGAGGAAAGAGGAGCTGTCACCATGCAGAGAGACCACTTCAAGTGTGGCTGATCGCGTCAAAGTGAAAGAAAACCCAGATGGATTCATTCTCAGGAGGACTGGACTGTGGTTCCCAAAGGACCTGAAACTTAAATTTTCTATAATAACTGATATATAGGGGTGGGCAAAAGTAGCTTTACAGTTGTTTATATGGAAAAAGACATGCAGGTTATGATTATTACACTAGCTTTATTAACCCTGTGTTTCAGGTACTCACAACTATAAAACTACTTTTGTCCACCCTGTACTGGTGATGGACTCAACTGAAAGGAGGTATTCTAAAAAACATTACTATTCTCAGACTGCTTTGTTGTCTTGTTCATTGTAGTAGTTATTTCAGTTATTATAAGAATCAGATTTTACTAGAAAACAAACATGTTATTTGTTCACACCACTCTTCCCTTCTGTACTCCCAAAAATTCTAGAGTTCAATCTGTACCCTTCAAAGGGTGCCTCATAAGTAGGACTTTGATACTAGATAATGGCCATGGGTGTCTTTGTGTTTTACATCTGGGAGAAATAATTTGAGAAGATGGAAGAATTACAGAAGAGCCTAGTTTATCTTATAATTGTAGTTACTTGTATGGCTGATGAGAACTCAGGAAATTTATTGGGCCTTAAGACAACCTCAGTTAAAAATTTAGATTATCAGGCTCTACAGTTAAACAACTCATTAGGCATGGATGGGATATCATTAAAAAACTACAAAATAATAGTCAAGTACTGAATTATTTGAAAGGACAAAAACATCACAATAGTCTGTAAAATTAATGTATAACAAAGGAGATATTTTGTGCATTGTTAAACAAGAATCTGCTTTAACCATTCACCATTAGTATTATATACTTAAAAATTGTTGCCCAAGGCAAATATTATAATTTTTAATTTATTATAGTATAATTCTGATAATTTATTTGTTTTGTATTTTACTATGGACTTGCTGGTTATTTAGACTGTTGCTGGAGAAAAATAGAAATGGCAATGTGTAGATAATTAGAAAACTGTAGTTTTATTAGAAAATAGTTACAGAAATAGAAAATTGTAAGGGCAAACACAAATCTAAAAAATGTAATATAAAATTGTCCCTAGTACAAAACAGAACTTTTCTCCCCCTCCCTTTTCTTTTAGCATTTCTTTCAAAAAATTTGAGATTATAAATGCTATCTCTGCCTCTTCGAGATGTATGTAAATCTGATTAAATGATAAATAAGCTTCTCACCAGTTTTGCATCCCAGGAATGTCATTCTTGGGGGCTAAGGAGCCATCTCTTTGAAAAATTAAATTCAAGAGAGGTGTTGCCCTATTTTCCTCTTCAAGAGTAACTTCCTGCTTGTCAAAAATAAGAAATTTTACTTTTCCTTTGGATAAAGATAATTAACATATATAAAATGGATTGTATCTGCCTGGCTATATAAAAAGGGTGAGATTTCTTTTTTGTCTTTACAGTTTCTTTAGGGGATATAGTCTGGTTTCACACTTACTAATATCATTTCATTGTTTTCTACATTTTCTGGAGAGGTGTTATTGGATTGGCTGGAGATTTTATGTTTGTTTTCCCCCAACACCAGTCACCTCAGGACAAGTGTTTCTCTGGATCTCCATCCTAATGGCATTGCTTTCTTTTAAAGTCAGCTTTGAGTATAACTGAGTGAAATGCACTCACTTAAGTGTACAGTTAAATGAGTTTTGACAAATATGTACACTAATATATACCACAAAACTTAAATTTCCCTACAGCCTCTTTGCAGTCAATCCCTCCCCATCAGTGGCATCAGACAACCACTGACCTACTTTCTATTACTATAAATCGGTTTTGCTTACTGTAGTATTTCGCCTAAAGAGAATCATACACTATGTATTCTTTGGTGTCTGGTTTCTGTTGCTTAATGTAATATTTTGAAGTTAACTTATGTTTTTGCATGTACCAGTGCTTTATTATATAGTAGTACTCTACTGTATTAAGGTGCCACTTTTTATTTTTATTTAAATGTTGCTAGACATTTGGTTGATTTCCAGTTTGGGACTATAATAAATAAAGCTGCTATGAACATTCATGCATAAGTTATTTTGTGGACATATGTTTCATTTTATTTGGAGTATAGAAGCATGCAGAAGTCCAAAATGTGTAACCATGTAGAAAACTATTTCTTTAACGTGCTCTTTTCTCCTTTCTTTCCTTTTGATTCAAACTGGCTTTATCAAGCACCCTGACTCACCTGCTTCCTTCTCCCTTGCAGGACCACTCTCTTAATCATTAAGCCCTCAGGAAAATGAGGTTCTGATCAGCATCAAATAATCTTAGGAACAAAGTCTTAGGTCTGTTGACCACAGAGACAGAGTTTGATCAAACTAGAGATCACATCTAGGCCTTAGCTGTGTTTCAACTCCAGGTCCAGAAAAGCAGTGAAACCAGATGAAGTGATGCCATAGTTGACATCAGGACCAGATGCACTGATCAACTATCCCCTACCCTGGAGCTGACCAATCAATAGAGACCATGACCTTAACTCCCTTACTCACCATGATTAATGATTTAGCCCTATACAACCCATCCCCTAGAAGCCTTCGGGGAGCGAGATCTTTCAGCATTAGCTCACCTGTTTCCAGGTGTGGGCCACTTCCTAAAAATAAACCTTTACTTTCTTTACTGCAAACTCCTGTTCACGTCTTACCGAGTTTTGATGCATGTAGGCAAATGTTGGGTAATATATTAAGAGTATGTTGATGTTTATAAAAAACTGCCCAACTAGTTTTGAAAGTAGCTGTACCATTTTACACAACCACCAGCAATGTACAAGAGTCCCAGTAGCTCCACATCCTCCCCAAAACATGATTGTTGAAGCTGAGCCAGAATCCTTTCTTGGCAAAGCTCCCACCCTTACTCCCCAGTTTCTTGCTCGCAAGAAATCAGACCTGAGTCCCTTTTTCTTACTTTCACCTAAATCAATTTTCTCAGACATAAATCAGGATACTAGCTTCCCCTCTGAAATCATAGATAAAATATTGATGCATACCTTCAGTTGTTTTCCCAGGAAATAAAACCCTCAACCAGATAGAAAACTGCTGACTTGCTGACCACCTCAGGCAAACCTGAGACTAACTGGCACTAGAGGATTGATTACAAGAACTCTTAAAATATGTCTTTGTTTCTCCAGTTCCAACCAATCAGAAGATACCCACGAGCTGAACACACATTGAAGACTCCTGCCCCCAATTTCAGCCTCTAAAACCAACTGCCAATAAGCAGAATGACAGTTGTTTGGGTGTTTGTTTTTTCAGCACAAGCTTCCTGTTCTCTATTGTGTAGTGATATAAAATAAACATTTCATTGTTTCACTGCACCCCGGTGTCAGCGTAACTGGCTATCTCAGCATCAGGTAGACAAACTCTTTGCACGGTTACATTATCAGTCATTTTAATTTTAGCCGTTCTAGTGGGTATAGGGTGGTATCTCATTGTGATTTTGATTTGCATTTTTCTGATGACTCCTGATGTTAAATAAACATCTTTTAATGTACTTTTTTGGCTATTTGTATCTTCTTTTGTGAAGTATCTGTTTAAATATGTTTCACATTTATATTGTATTGCTTGTCTTCTTATTGAGATGTTAGAGTCCTTCATATTTTGTGGGTAAGAGTCCTTTATCAGATGTATGTATTGCAAATATTTTCTCCCTGCCTGTGATTTGCCTTCCAATTTTCTTCTTGAAGAACAGAAGGGTGTGTATGCTTTTCCTTTTCTGTTTGGTGCAAGGCTGCAAAGATTTCCTCCCATAGATTCTTTTAGAAATGTTATAGATTTCATTTTTAATGTATAGTTCTATGATCAACTTAAAATATCATTTGTGTATGATATGAGGTAATGGCCAACACTCATTTTTTTCCATATGATTATCCAGTTGTTCTGATAAAATTTGCTGCAATGGCTATACTTGCTCCAGTCAATTACCTTGCCAGTTTTGTCAAAAATTGAACATATATGTGTAGGTCTATACGTGGACTCTATATTCTGTCCCACTTCTCTAAGTCAAAGTATAATTAAGGACAATGGATATTACCAGTGGCATACTGGTAGATGTTTACCAACAGACACTTTGGAGACATGAATACAAACAAACAAAACCCCTAATTTATAGCATTTGCTAAGTACCTAGATATAAATTCTCCAACCATGGTCAATTTCAAGGTATCTTGCAGTAAAAATTCCAATTACCTGGACTGATCCTATATTTTATTATTTCTCTCCTACTGTCTATCTCTTTGTCCTTTTTTAAATAACCATTAAATTTTTTTTTAAACTTATTGATTTGAGAGAGAGGAAGAGAGAGAGAAACATTGATTTGTTGTTCCACTTATTTGTGTATTCATTGCTTGTTTCTTGTATGTGCCCTGACTGGGGATCGAACCCACAACCTTGGCTTATTGGGATGACACCCTAACCAACTGAACTATCCAGCCAGGGCTTTGTCCTTTTGTTCTAATTTTTAGGAAAACAATTTCAACTTTCTTCTATCCATAACTTATTTTTTAATTTTATCTCATGTATACATAGGAATGTGTATATACACACACACACACATACACATTTACATATACACACATATTTATATATACATACATTTCATTTCTAAAACCTCTTGTTTTCTGAATTTACCCTTTTTACAGCACCTTTTTTCTTCTTTCATGGATGGGATATCTTAACTCTAAAGATTATTATTTTTTTAATATATCTTTATTGATTTCAGAGAGAGGAAAGGAGAGGAGAGAGAGAGGTAGAAACATCAATGATGACAGAGTCATTGATCAAGCCCACAACTGGGGCATGTGCACTGACCGCGAATCGAACCCCGATCGCCTGGATCCTAGGTCGACTCAACCGCTGAGCCACGCCCAGCAGGCTTAACTCTAAAGATATTAATTACAGTTCTAAAAATGTTTCCTTCTGCTTTCTGTATTACCTGTTTCCCACAAAGTTCTTATGTTTGCTTTGATCTATGTGTTTCATGTTAGAGTCTGTCCTCAAATATATGGTGGCTTGTGACTATATATTCATAGTTAAGAGTGAGGTATTTAAAGCTAATTGGAAAGCACTTCTGATCCTGATGGAATAACTGATATAGACTTGCCCTCCTGCCATAAACAACTAGAAAACTGGACAAGATAAATGAAACAATTGTTTTTCAGCCTTTAGACTAGAGGCAGTACACAACTGTGATCTCTGAGAGAAAACAGGGTAATCTCTGTGATCATCTCAGCTTTCTGCCTAGAGGCACTTTCCAGACCTCAGCACATGGAGAGCTAAGCAAAGCATGGAAGTCTCACCAGGGAAGAGTAGAAATAAAGGGAAGGAAATTAAAGAAATAATGAAAGAAATTTTCTACATTTAAGGATCATATCTTCACAGATTTAAAAGGCTCAGCACAATGATTAATACAACATACAACAAAGTATATCATCATGAAACTTTGGAATACCCAAACTACAGAGATTTTAAAAGCTTACAGAGAGAAAGAATGTGAAACATACAATGGATTGTGAAAGAGAATAACATTGAGCTTCTTGACAGCAATACTAGAAGTATAAGAGGACGAATGCCTTCCAAATTCCAAGGGAAAATAATTTTGACCTCAAATGCTATATACATCATACCAATCAAATATGAAAATAGACTAATAGCATTTGACACATGTAAGGTGTCAAAAAATAAAGGATGAGCTCCACCAGAAAGAAGGGAGTAAGCCAAAAAAGATGTCTCCATGGAACTCAGAAAGCCAGAACCAGTACAGAAGAGAAATCAAGTTTTTTTAATGATAGTAAAGGGAAGCTCCAAGACGACAGCTGTACAGCAGAACTAAAGAAAAACCAGTATAGATTGAAGTGGCATAATGGGGAACTGTAGGAGGGATGTCTCCAAGAATAAAAATAAAGCTGACAAATTAACTCCTGTGCCTTCCTGTAAGAAGAAAAGCTTAAACTCAAGTGAGATTATGATAGTTACATAGAAAACTAAACCAAATATAAGTCCATTTTTTAAATTTATTTCAAAGAGAGGAACAGAAAGGCAGAGAAAGAGATAGAAATATCAATGATGAGAGACAGTCATTGATTGGCTGCCTCCTACACTCCCTCTGCTGGGAATCAAGCCCTCAACCCTGACATGTGTTCTGACGGAAATCGAACCACAATCTCCTGGATCATTGGTTGATGCTCAACTGCTGAGCCACACTAGCTGGGCTATGAGCCCATTTTTAATTCCAAAGAAAAACAATTTATAGGAAAGTGACTTAGTCCATTCAGGTTGCTATAACAAAATACCACAGACTGGGTAGCTTATACACCACAGGGATTTCTCACAGTTCAGGATCTCAGCATAGATCATTGGTGAAAGTCCTCTTCTGAGTTGCAGAATTCTCATTGTATCATCACATGACAGAAGGGGCTAGGGAGCTCTGTGGGATCTCTCTCTCTTTTTTTAATCAATAATCACTTTTTTTTTTTACTTTTTTATTGAATTTATTGGGATGACATTGGTTAATAAAATTATATAGGTTTCAGGTGGACAATTCTATAATACATCATCTATATATTGTATTGTGTGTTCACCACCCCAAGTCAAGTCTCCTTTCATCACCATATATCCCCCCTATACCTTCTTCAACTTCCCCCCATCCCCCTTTCCCTATGAGAATCACCATACTGTTTTCTGTGTTCATGGATTTTGGGGGGTTTTTTGCTTAATCCCTTCACCTTTTTCATCCAGTCCCACAGGGGCCATTTTTCCCTTGCATTTCCGAGCAGTGCAGAGCTATCCCTTCACACAGCCAAATCTTGGTCGGTTTGGGCCTGATAAACTCTGCTGGCCTCACCCTAATGAATCCCTGAGACCCTGCCCCAATATAAAGGTGTGTGGGCACCCAGCGGATGGCAGCTAAACTTGGTATACCATGGGACATTTGCTGAATGGCCTCAGACCCAGCACTGGCACTGAGTTTGAACAAGTATCAGTCTGGTGAACAACACTCATCCCTACCTGGTGACTCACAGAGAACCTACCTCATGCAACTTGAGTACTGCCAGAGGCTCTTTCAGTGACTGAGCCTAACAGGCATCTGGCAGGTAGAAGTAGTCAGAGGCAGACATCAGATGCATCTCAGGGTGCCTTGGGCCTTTTGACCTGCCCAGGGCCCTGGTGTTGGTAAAAGTTGGCCTTGGTGCCCAGCTTGGTCCTTCCTGCATATACCCAGACCCAGCAGAGGTAGCCACAAACTGTGGATCACTTGTAGCTCCAAAGAGATTGCCCAGGGCCAGTCCAGGCAGAGTCTTACATTGGCCTGCACCAGAGACCCTCCCAAGAGACCCAGAACCAACACACAGTGGCCAGCTTCATACAACATCAGAGCAGGATCCAATAAGCTTCATCTGTGGCATATCCAAAGGGAGAACTTAGCAAGCACCAGACCCTTCTGAGGCAAATTCTGCTTCATTTGGTCACTACCTGCACAGTTCGCACACAGTGGTGATGAATAGGGGTGAGCCTCACAGTCAGCCAGCCTAAGGGTCAAAAGTCATCAAGACTCAATTACAACAGGAGGGATCTCTTTTACAAGAACATTAATTCCATTCATGAGGGCTCCACCCTCATGATCTTATCACCTCCCAAAGACTCCACCAACTAATACCATCATCTTTGGGGGTGAGGATTTCAACATATGAAATTTAGGGGTCACTAACATTCAGACCACACCAGAAAGAAAATCATAATATACTAAGTAGTCCAGCTGACTGTGCACAACTTTTATATAGCCATAATGTAAATACCAAATATTGACTTATCCATATACAGGGGTGGGCAAAAGTAGGTCAATAATAATAAATAATACAATAATTAATAAATAAATGATAATACAAGAATAAACCGTTTCACGTACAACTGTAAACCTACTTTTTCCAACCCCTGCTTTGGGGGAATTAGAGAAAAAGACGTGTATATGTGTTTGTGTGTATGAGGCAGGGAGATTTTGATAACCAAATCTTCACATTAAATGGTATTAAATCAATAAATAATGCTAAAAGTTAAAAATTAAAAAACCAATAAAATACTATTTTTAAATTTGAAGATAATGGAAGAAATAACTCTGGGGAATAGGAATTAGGAGTGATGAGGGAAGGTAGGAGGACTACTGCTTTTATATGTGTGCCCTCTAGTACTAATTGACTTTTTAAACTGAGTACATATTGCTTTGATAAAAATTTAAAATTAAATTTAAAAAAAATATCTTCCTGGCATTTCTAATTTTGCCTTGGATGCAATAACTCAGAAATGGAAAGGTCAACAAGGCAGGATTAGAAGAAGGAAAGATATGAAATTTCATATACCCAGTGATCTACCTTCAACATTTATGCTTATTCAGTTCCTTTCAACAATGCACCAGGTTCTACAGATAAGAGTTCAAATCCTGTATTATGAGATATCCAAGAGTTATTTTCCCAAGAAAAGAGGATATTAATGACTATTGTATTTAAGAAGCTAGGTTGAGGTCACTAAAACTGTTCATAAAGTTACATATCTTCATTAAGGGAAAATGAGTAATAGCTTATGGTTTCCTGATTAAATCCCCTTATTTTGGGAACACTGCTTGCTCACTTGCTTACTTCTTTGCTTACTCTTTTATATATGTGTGTCTCCATAGATAAATTAGGAAGAAATCTGTCCCTTTGTGTTCCAAAAATGGTAAAGAAAGTTGTAATTAGATTTCTTCATTTTTACAGTTTCCTCCCTAGGGTAAAGTAATAAAAAGAGAGTAGCTAGCTAGAATTGTCATCTGAAACTCCCCACAAAAGTTGGGCTATGGACTGAAAAAAAGGTGCTCTTTCATCCCAGACTCAATCATCAAATGAATAATTCCAGAGGTGGAGTTCAGTACATACCACCAGAATAATCTGAAGATTCCCACCTTCAGACAGAAGACTAGGGGAAGTGTGACTAATATCAGGATATCTGTGGATATTTCATTTGATAGAGGATAAATAGTAGCAAAGCTCTTAAATGAATGATTTAAGTTAAAATTAAATATTTAGATGTGTATCTTCTTTAACATTCCCTAATTCAACTAATTTTTTTATTAGCTAGACCTACTTGATCATGTCAGGAAAGAGGGCCTTTGTTTTATTGTATAATCCTCAATTTCCCATTGCAATGCCTCACCCCTTCTCATAGACATACACATAGACACACACACACTCACTCACTCACTCACTCACTCACTCACTCACTCACTCATTCACTCACAGTAAATTACTGGTCTAGACCCTCACATGCTGTCTTTTCCCATATTTGTGGGTAACCTGTTTAGCCTACTGCACTTTGAACTTCTTCCTAGACTCTGCAACAGGGTCTGTACCTGCCGCAACCCATTTATGCCAGTCTAGTTGCAGATCTCAGTCTTTCCAAGTCTACCCCTTCTTGTTCTAAGATATAACAATAGTCCTGACCTCTGGGGTATCTCAGACTATGTCTATGAGCCCTTTGAGATCTTGAAGACATTAAAGCTCTTATCCATAAATTGTTCCAACTCTTTTTCATGTGGGAATTTACTACAGAAAAGCTGCATTTAACTGGCTTTCTTTCAAGGAATGTATTAATTGGATTCATTCCAGTCAAATGCTACTGTAGCAAGACTAATTAGGATTATTGTGAGTTTTGTGCTTCCACTGCAGTGGTTTTCCAACTTTAGTGTGCATAACAATCTCCAGAGGGGTGGTTAAAATGCATATTCCTGGGCCCCGTCATACCCCCCCAAAGATTATGAGTCAGTAGGTCTAGGGTAGGGTCCAGGGCTGTGCAGTTTATGTAAGCACTCAGGTGATTCTGACATTGGGGATACTGTGGACCACACTTTGAAATATGTTTATTAGCTTGTCAATAAAGCCCACGTGGATCCACGCAGATAAAAGGAACATAAATTCTCCTTTCAGGGCTTTGAAGTATATGCATTTAGAACTCTGCTTTTCTCTTCTAACGGCAAAGAGAAGGAACTCAAGAGCTAAACTGTTGGCACTGTCCCTTTGAAGAACATCATTATTCCAAAAATGAAATGTTTGCTTGCTTGCTCCACAAAGAAAAAGTTCTGCTTGCCGTGGGAGTGAAAGGTGTTATGATTGCTAAATTTTTGTTCACCAGACAAATTCCTGTATTTTCATATAGCTTTAAACAATGCTCTCTCTTCATTGTACAGCACTTCAAAACCCTGAGGAGGTGGTTGCAGTGTGGGCTAATGCCAGTGTTATTTAGAGAACATGCAAACAGAATCAAGACTTAGAGCTGCTCAAGGGGACAGAACAGTGGCCTCCCCAGCAATAGAACTTGCACTTGCTGGAGTCACTGAGTGATCCTGGAGCACAGACTGCCCACTTCTCATAAAGGTATGGCAAGTGAATTAGTTCTCAGGCTCAAAGACCAGAACCTGAATCAAACACTCCCTGGGATGTTCTCCCTACCCCTGGTTCCAGGCTCTCATAAGATCCCAGGCAATGACGGAAATTGGAGAATTTAGTTGCAGCTTTGACGTTTTATTGACTATAAGACCTTAACCAAGTCATTTCACTGTTCTGAGTTTATAGAATCAAAATGGCAATATTTACCTCACAAGATGGTTGTGAAAATTAAGTTTAGTTTCTGAAATATATAGCATAGTACATGGCAGTAAACCATTGCAACATTCATGTGTTTCATTCCTACATCGTAATCTGGTCTAGGGTCATTGCCACACTGATCACTCAATGGCAGTGAGTCTTTCCAGCCACCATTCAGCTCAGGGCAGCACCCTTTTCCAATGTATGCCATTTAATTGTATGCCATTTAATGCATTTGATTTTATTGGCTAGCAGTTAACAACAGCTGGGGTTGGTCACCAGTTATCCATGTGATAGAATAGCAAGCAGGTTATGGGTTTAAGGCTAATTGAGGATACTTCTCTTTCCTTAAAACCATTTAACCCATTTATATGCACAGTATTTTAATGAAGTTTAAAATTAGATACAGCCCTAGCCGTTTGCTAAGTGGTTAGAGCATCAGCCTGTAGACTGAAGGGTTTCAGGTTTGATTCTGATCAAGGGCACGTACTTTGGTTGCAGGCTCCATTCCCAGCCCCAGTACATGTGGGAGCTAACCAATTGATGTGTCTCTCTTGCACTGGTGTTTCTCTATTTCTCTCTCTCCCTTCTACTCTCTCTGAAAAGCAATGGAAAAAATATCTTTGGGTGAAGATTAAAAAAAAAATAGATACAGCAAAATCTGGATTTACCTAACAGATCAGTTAAGGCAAAGACTTTCAGTGGTGCAAGGGGGGCTATACAATTTTCTGAAAACCTGGTGAGTGTTATGAATCCTCTTTCCTCTGTAAAAATATATATACACACACATACATACATACACACCAAATATTTTATTCAGTATATGGAAGTTACAGACACCCTACAGACCATCAGTCAAACCCTGGCTAAGAAGCTGTGATATGAGAATCATCACTCATTTCCACTCTTCCTCTAGTAAAATAGGAACGTAAGCCCATCCTAACCCTGAGAACAAGGGAACTTCTCTACAAAGTCTGTTCAAAACCCACAGAAGATTGTGTAAGCTCTCTTAACAGACGGTTGCGTTCTCAAAAGGACTACATACAGCATATGCCTAGGCAATAATGGAGTTGCCATGGTGAGGAGATTAGGAGCTCAATTTTATAGTTTAGCAAATATTTCTTCCTTCTTCTATAAATCAAGCAGAGATGGAAGGCAGAGTGGGGAGAATAGTCCAAGGAAAATAAAATTTTCTTTAAGGGCCTCATTAAAATTTTAGGGGTCATGTTATCCACACTGCAACTATGCTGGAAAATTCCTGCTCCACTGTCAGGCACTGCCTCCACCTTCCCAAGTCTGCTTTTTCTAATGGATTTAGAATTTCAGAATATCAGCGTCTCAACGCTCTGATTTTCAGACATCAAAGTCAAACAGTGAGAGATCTGTTTTTCAGGTGACAAGCTGCTGGGGGAGGCAAGGATGAAACAGACTGCATACAGTAAATAATAGGAATTAGACATCAGGCAAAAAGCAAGGGAAACTATGTTCAATTAGCTTCTATTATTACATATTTTTTAAACTTTGGATCTAGGTATGGTATAGTTATTCATAACCCATCTGTCTCTTACAGAGAGCTATGTCTTAAGCATTGGAACGCAGTATCATTCAGATATAAAGATAAAAATCCTGGCCTTCCTACAACAAAATGTGAATGCAGAGTTGCTCCTTCATAAGAATCATCTCCACTCCTTCAAACTTTGTGATTAAAGATATGTTTTTGAGAGAATGATGGTCAAGTCAGGAGTGCAAGCTGTGGCGAAAGAACAAGACATATGTGGTTCACATATGTCATGTATGTGGTTTATATACATCCCCTGAATTCATTAGCACAAGTCTTTGTCCTCTGATATCAACCCCATCTGAGGAATCATCAAATGCTAACAAATAATTTGTCATTTTCTCTAGAGAGGAATGATGTCCAGGGAGAAAATTAAGGAGGTCAATGGTAGCTCTGAAAAGCAAATGAGTGATTTTGAAATTAACTGGTAAATAGTAAATTGACATATTCAAGAAAAAGGAGATATTGGAAGAGAACCTTAGAACTGAAAAAAATAAAATTCATATTGTGCTAATACTCAACTAACAAGAAAGCAGCTCTCATCTTAATGATTTCAGCAATTAGACCGAATGAAGATATACAAATGACAGCTATGCCACCTATTCATAATACTTAAAAGATAAATACAAACATATACATCAATAAAGAAAAAAAGGCGTTCAAGTTCTCATGGGTTGGTCCTGCACTTTTTCTCTTCTCTGGCTATATTCTGTTCCTAAAAGACCTCATCTAGTCCCACAGCTTTAAATGCCTTCTGTATACCAATTATTCTCGAGTTTATTTCTCCAGCCATGACTTCCTCCACATCTGTATTCTTAACTGCCTAGTTAATTGCAATTCCCAGGGTAACCAATAAGAAAATAACCAACATACATTAAGAAAAGGAATTTAGGAGGAAATCAAAATAGTACAATAGAAAAAAAAAAAAAACAGAAAAGAAGGCAGTTTGGAGGAACAGGGGAATAAAAATGATATAAGCAATACAGAAAACAGCAAAATGGCAGAAGTCTTTCCTCATCAATAATCAGTTTAAATATAAATGAGTTAAACTCACCGATTAAAAGACAAACTGGCAGTATGGATTTTAAAAATGATTCACCTATGTGCTGCCTAAAGACACAAATATGTGTAAGTAAAAGGAATGGAAAACATATATTCCATGAAAATGGTAAACAAAAGAGAGTTTGAGTGGCTACACTAATAGCAGACAAAATAGGCTTTAAGTCAAAAATTGTTACAAGACCAAAAAACAACATTGCATATTGATAAAAGGTCAATTAATTGAGAAGATATAACAATTGAATAGCCATGTATGCACAAACGAAAGAGCCCCAAAATATATGAAACAATCATCAAAACTGAAGAAATAGTTCTACAATAACAGTTGGAGACTTCAATAATCTACTTTCAATAATGAATGGAGCATCTAGACAGAAGATAAGTTGGGAAATAGAAGACTTAAGCAACAGTATAAACCAAATACACCTAACAGACATACCAAACACTCCACTCAACAACGGCAGAGACATCCTTTGAATATTCTTCAGAACAATTTGTTAGGCTACAAAACAAGCCTCAATAATTTTTTTTAAATATATCTTTATTGATTTCAGAGAGAGGAAGGGAGAGGGAGAGAGAGATAGAAACATCAATGATGAGAGAGTCATTGGTCAGCTGCCTCCTGCACACCCCCAACTGGGAATCGAGCCCACAACCCGGGCATGTGCCCTGACTGGGAATCGAACCCGGATCGCCCGGATCCTAGGTTGATGCTCAACCGCTGAGCCACACCCAGCTGGGCCTCAATAAATTTTAAAAGATAGAACTCATACAAAGTATCTTCTCTGACCACAATGGAGTGACTTTTTAAAATCAATAGCAGAAGGAAAACTGGAAAATTCACAAATACAGGGTGTTCTAAAAAATATATACCACACAATTTGAATAATTATAAAGACATTGTTTATTAAAATACATTTTATTTTCAAAATTGAGCTATCAGATGTTACAGTGTGTATACATTTTTTGGGACACCCTGTATAGGAACACTAAGGAAAACACTCTTAAACAACCAATGGGTCATAGAAAAATCACAAAGGGAATCAGAAGATACTTTGATACAAATGAAAATGAACACACAGCATACCAAAACTAACAAGCAGTGAAAGCAGTGCTCAGAGGAAACTGCACAGCTCTAAACGCATATGTTAAAACAGGAGATATATCTCAAACCAATAACCGAGCTTTACACCTTAAGGAATTAGAAAAAGAAAAGTAAACCTAAAGCTAACAGAAACAAGAAATAATAAAGGTTAAAGCAGAGATCAATGAAACACAAAAAAATAAAATAAAAGAGAAGTTCAATATTAGTTTGTTGAAAGATCAACAAAATTGACAAACCTTTACTTGAACTAAGAAAAAAAGTGAAAAAAAATCCAAATAATGAAAATCATAAATACAGGTGAAATATTATTACAAACCTTACAGAAATAAAAAGGATTATAAATAAATACTGTGAACAGTTTTATGCCAATAAATCACCAAACTACTAAATTAAGATGAAATAGAAAATCTGAAGAGACCTATAACAAGTAAGGAGATTAAACCAATAATCAAAAATCTGTCAACAAAGAAAAGTCCAGAAACAGATGGCTTCACTAGTAAATTCTACCAAATATTTAAAGGCCCTAGCCAGTTTGGCTCAGTGGTTAGGGCATCAGCCCATGGACTGAAGGTTTCCAGTTTCAGTTCCAGCCATGGGCTTGATCCCCAGCCCCAGTCGTTGGAGCACCTGAGGGAGGCAACCTATCTCATATCGATGTTTCTCTCTCTCTCTCCCTTTCTTTCTCCCTCCCACTCTCTCTGAAAAGCAATGGAAAAAATATCCTCGGGTGAGGATTAAAAAACACACATAACAACATTTTAAGAATTAACAGTATCAGTCTCCTCTTTACTCAAGCATTATTGATCTTTCAGTTGCAAGAATATACAAAGTTCCTCCCTGTCATGCATTCCAATTCCTAGAATCCTGTTCTCTCACATCTTTAAATAATAACTGGCTTATTCTTATCTTCAAGTCTAAGTTTAATTGTTTCTCCTTCATAAGAGGCCTTTCCGAATCATGCTAAAAGTTACCCTCTATTTTTTCTTTATCAGAGCATGGGGTTTATTTCAGAACCTTTATCCTGAAATTAACCTTCCTCATTTGTTTACCTTTTGATCTTCTGTCTCCCTACCCACTATATTAAAGTGCCATGAGGGCAGAAGCCTTATTCATCTTATTTTCAGTTGTATAGTCAGAGTCTAACAAAGTACCCAACACACAGTAAGCACTCAGCAAATTTTGGTGAATAAATAAAAACACTTTATGCAAACCTTAGATATTAATCATTGGCTAAAAATTTGGCACAAGAAATAACTAGGCTTCAAGTTAATATTTCAGCAAAATATATTCATCTCTGACTTGTTATATCTTTCTCTACTCCAATCTTTTAAACATATAGATCATTAAATATTCTCCTAGAAATATAAGATTAATTTTTTTCCTAACTATAGCTAAATACTATCCTTTGGCATTATTCTTCAGATAACCAAATATCATATTTCCTTTAAGGAGCCTAAAAAAGCCCAAACTATTAATGCTTTATTTGGACATAAAGTTATGGTGATAAACAAAAGTCATTCTAGGTAATATTAATAAGTAACAATAAACATGTACTAGTTTTCCCTAAAGGGACATCCTGAGTGTAATGTGTAGGTATATCACTCTAAACTACAGAGAGCATTCTCAGTCTACATTCTCACAAGAGACCCAGACCACACTGAAATGAGAGGGAAGGATGCCATCTTCATCTCAACCACATTTTCAAGTTGGTTTGCATGATTTTTTTAACGGTGATTTAGATTTCTAAAATTGTTACACACAACCATCTAAAGGCCATATTTTCTGGACCAAATATCTTACAATCCCACAGCTCTCACAATAAAAATGACCCCAAAATCTAATTGAGACACTTGTACTACTATGAACTAAAAGCACAATCCAACTCTGTACTTTATTTAGCAGTCAGAAGAGAAACAAGAGCCATAAATAATATCAGCAGTTAGAACCCATTCACATAGCTAGAAGTATTCTAAAAAATGTTTCTCATTCTAGCTAACATGCTTACAATGAGCCAGGTTTTTCTAGGTATTTATAGTTTTTGTTGCATCTAAATCTCACAATAATTGTAAGAGGTAGGTAATCAACTTTACCACTGAAGAAACAAAGACTCTGGAAAGTTAGATAACTTGCCAAAGGAAAAAGCTACAAGTTGAAGCCATGTAGTCTGATTCCAAGGTTAGAGCTATTGATAATTATACCATAATGCTCAAGGAAAACATTAAATAGAAAAAAAAGAAATTCTATTGAAGATGCAATCTCAAAACAGATTTATCCTTTTAAAATCACATGCTTTGCAAGTAAGTTTATTGAGCCAACATCCTTGATTCTCCATATTCAATGCCATTTAAGTCTGAAAGTTCTCTTCATGGCCTTTAATAGTATTATCTGAAGGGGATATGGATTATATACCTTAATATCTATATATGTCAACATTTGCTCAATAGGCTCAGTTAATATGCACAATTCTAGGTAGTCCTACCCTACTTTTCTGTCCCTTTTACAACTGAGAGTCCTGAACAACAGGAATTAAGATGCTGATGGGAAAAGCCATCATTTCATGGTGAAAGAGAAGGGGAGAAATTTCTATAAACAATAAAATAGTAATTGCATTTCCAGGAAAATAGCAAACCATTTACCCTTAGGTTTCTTTGTGGTGGACATAAATCCTGCCAGTTAAGACACTATTTCAGTAACTTCTGTAGCCTTGGACTACAGTTTACTATTATTGACTTCGAAGCTAATCACCGTATCTATCTCCACTTTAATAAAAACCACTTCTGGATAAGTACAAGAGCTAAGAAGTCATTTGCTGCAAGGATAACTCAGATGCTATAGGCTTCCGATTTCTGTTTCTATTTCTGCCTTGGTGTAAGTGCCATATCTTTTCTCCTGGGATAATCATATAAGCCATTAATGAGAACCACCTCAGAAAGAGCCAGAGGATGAAATTCAACACAAGGCCTCTTCTGCAATCTCCTACCAGCATTAGAGAACCCAATAATCCTAGGCAGTTCCACTTTCCTTTAGAGAGATAACAGAAAGCTCCCACTTCCAAAGAGGTCAGGAATAGAATGGTAGAGGCAGGAATGACTAACCTAGTAAGGAGTATATTTATTACCTACTAATAAAAGTATTCTTGAGTGTTAACATAATTGTTCTGATGCTAGATCAAAATATCTATATCAAAATGTCTCCAGTACCTAAATTGGCCATATCTAATTGTTCCCTAGACTTCTGGTTCTGTGATAAGATGGAGGAGTAGGTGCACTTGTCCATATTTTTCCCATTAAGTTCAATTAATAACCCTGAATGTTATACTATATAAAAACATAAGACAACTCTGGAAGGCAGAGAGGAGAAAAAGCAGGTAGGAACATTGAAACCTGAAGAATGGAATGGTATTAAATTCCATGGGTTTTATTTTTGCTTCTTAATATATCCTGAATTGGGTGTAACAGAAACCTGCAACCAGTACACACCAATGAATGCAGACTATGCTCCAAGAAAAGTTTGTTCTCTCGAACAAAAGGACCAGCATAAAGACAGAACACTTTTAGACAATAATAACCCTACTCTAGCCAACCACCATGGGGAAAAAAGTGGTTTCACCACAACAAATGACCAAGCATAGGCCAAGTAGGAAACATAGACTTCTACTTCTACAAAGCTGTAACTAGGCACCTCTTCCCTTCTACGAGGGTGGTGACAGAGAAGGCTAGGTAGATAGTCAGGACTTTCATTCTGGCCAAGTGGTAAGGAGGGCTCCTTCCATGGGCACTGTTGAGGCAACATCAGAAGCAGTAATGTAAGACATCCCTTCATAGCCCCCACCCTAGCTAGCATGGTATCAGCAAAAGCCTTGTGAGAACTTGAAATTCTATCCTTGCTCAAAAGTAACAAGGGGCTCCTCCTGGGATGTCAAAGGTGGCCTAGTGGAAAACATGGGCTTCCATCCCTAAATGACAGTGATGAAGTAGTGTACCATTTCCCACTCTTGTGTGGTGACAGAGGAGTCCTACAAAACAGAAAATATAATAAGATTCAGAGTCTTGCAATATAATACTCACAATTGTCAGGATATAATAAAAATAATCATTCATCATATTAATAATCAGGAAAATCTCAACATGAATGAGAAATGAAAATCAACAGATGAGAACTAGATGATACAAATAATAGAATTATCTGACAAGGATTTTAATGTAGTTATCATAATGCTCCAATGAACAATTATGAAAAAGCTTGAAGAAAATGAAAAGATAGAAAGCCCCAAGGAAGAAAAGTTCCCATTAAATAAATATAAATTTCCAGCAAAGAAATAGAAGGTATAAAGGAAAAACAAATTTTAGAATTAAAAAACATAATAAAGAGAAAGACTCACTACAGGAGGTCAATAGCAGAATGGAGTTGACAGACTTTCAGTAAACTTAGGATAGTAGCAATAGGACAGTTGAAAAAAGGACAGTAGAAATCACCCATTCTGAGCAAGAAATAAAAAAATTAGATGGCAAAAAGCACTTAGGGACCTCTGGGATTATAAAAAATATCTAACATTCATGTCACCAGAGTCCCATAAAGTAAGAAGAAAAAGTGTGCTGCTAAGGTAGTATTCAAAGAAATAATGGCTTAAAATTCACCAGATTTGGCAAAATATATAAACCTACAAACTCAAAAAGCTGAACAAACTTCAAACAGGATAGATCCCAAAAAACTCATGCCACAATACATTATAATCAAAGACCTGAAAATTAAAGACAAAGAAAACTCTGGAGAGCAGCAAGAGAAAAATGACACCTTACTTTGAGGGGGAAAAAAACAAAAGCAACTCAAATTATAGCAGATTTCTCATTACAAGATCAGGTGAGTTCGGTCAAGAGGTAAGACATCTATTCTCTGAAAAACCCCCACTCATGAGACAGAGGATCTACTTGAAGGCCAGAAGGAAGTGGCATACTTTTTTTGAAAGCTGTAAGCAAAAAAAAAACCCCTGTCAGTCCAGAATTTTATATACAATGAAACTATCCTTCATTGAAAAAGGAGAAATCAAGACTATCTCAGATGAAGAAAAATTAAGAGAATTTGTCATCAGCAGACCTATCCTAAAAGAATGGCTAAGGGAAATTCATGAAACAGAAAGGAAATGATAAAATAAGGAATCTTGAAATATCAAGAAAGTACAATTGGAAGAGAAAAGTTTGGTAAATACCATAATCTATCTTTTCCTCTTCAGTCTCTATACACCAGAGGTGGGGTACATTTTTTCTGCCAAGGGCCATTTGGATATTTATAACATCATTCATGGGCCATACAAAATTATCAACTTAAAATTTAGGCTGCTATATTTGGTCAAACATTTAATTAACTCACCCCCAATGTGAGAGCTGGAACCGTTTCTCTCTAGTGAGGCCTTGGCAGGGCCAGACCAAATTATTTCAGCCCATGGGCTGGATGTTTCCCACCACTACTATACACTAACAATGAACTATATGAAAAGAAATTTTTTTAAAATCCCATTTGTCATGTTATCAAAACATAAAATAATTAGGAATAAGTTTAACCAAGGAAGTGAAAGATTTACACACTGAAAACTAGAGGACACTGATTTAAGAAATTGAAGAAAATGCAAATAAATGGAAAGATAGCTTATGTTCATGGGCCAAAAGAATTAATATTGGTATACTACCCAAGCCCATCTGTAGATTCAATTCAGTCTCTATCAAAATTCCAATACCATTTTTTCACAGAAATTTTTAAAAAAATCTAAAATTTGTATGGAACCACAAAAGACCCCAAATGGGCAAAGAAATCCTGAGGAAGAACATCAAAGCTGGAGGCATCACACTTCCTGACTTCAAACTGTATTACAAAGCTGTAGTAATCAAAACAGTACAGTAGTGGCATAAAAACAGGCACATAGACCAATGGAACAGATTTCAGAACCCAGAACAAACCCATGCATAGATGGTCAAATAATATGTGACAAGAGGCCCAAGAATAGACCATGGAGAAAGGGCAGCCTCCTTAATAAATGGTGTTTGGAAAACTGCATAATCATAGGCAAAAGAATAAAACTGGACCCCTATCTTATACCACTTGCAAAAATTTACTTGAAATAGATTAAGAACTTAAACATATAAGCTGAAATCATAAAACTTCTAGGGGAAAACACACAAGAAAGGCTCTTTGACATGGGTCTTGGCAATGATTTTTTTATAGATATGACACCAAAAACACGGGTAACAAAAGAAAAAAATCATCAAATGGGATTTCATCAAACTAAAAAGCTTCTGTACTACTAAATAATCAATTATAAAAATGAAACAGAATAAGAGAAAGTATTTTCAAATCATCTATCTAATAAGGGGTTAATATCTAAAACATATAAAGAATTGATAAACTCAATAGCAAAAACACAATAAATAGTCCAATTTTAAAATAGGCAGAGGAACTAAATAGATACTTTTCCAAAGAAGACAGACAAGTGGCCAACAGGTACATGAAAGATGCTCAACATCAGTAATCATCAGGGAAATTCAAATAAAAACCAATGAGATATCACCTCATACTTGTTAAAATGGTCAAAACATCAAGATGTAACTAGTGTTGGTGAGGAATGTTTGTACACTGTTGGTTGGAATGTAAATTGGTTCAGCTACTGTGGAAAACAGTATGGAGGTTGTTCAAAAAATTAAAACTAGAACTACCATATGATCCAGTAATCTCATTTCTGGGTGTATATCCAAAAGAAATAAAATCAGGACCTGAAGACGATATCTAGATTCCCATGTTCATGCAGCACTGTTCACAATGACCAAGATATGGGTACAACCTAAGTGTCTGTCTATGGATGAATGAAATAAAATGATTGATATTTTATACACATACAATGGAATATTATTCAGCCATGAAAAAAGGAAATCCTGCCATTTGCAACAACATGGATAGGCCTTGAAAACAATATGCTAATTGAGTAAGTCAGAAAGAGAAAGACAAATACTGTATATCACTTATATGTGAAATCTAAAAAGCCAAACTCAGAAGAGAGTAGAATGGTTCTTGCCAGGGTCTGAGGAGCAGAAGAAATGGGGATGTGGTGATCAAAGGGTACAAACTTCCAGTTATAAGATGAATAAGTTCTGGGGATCTACATGGTGACTATACTTAATAATACTGTATTTATATACTTGAAAGTTGCCAATGGAGTAGATCTTAAACACTTTCACCACCCAAAAAAAGAAATGATAATTATGTAAGGTGATGGAAGTGTTAAGTAACCCTACTGTGGTAATTGTTTTGCAATATAAATGTGTACCAAATTATCACACCATACACCTTAAACTTATATGATGTTATATATCAATTATATCTCAATAAAGATGGGGGGGGAGTATAAGAAGGAAGGCAGAATGAAAAGAGAAAAATTTTGAAGAGATGAGTCTGTAGAAAACAGCTTAAAAAAAAACTATCCTCACAAAGGATCCAATTTTAATTGAATCAGTCATAGAACAATTTGTCCTCCAGGACAATTTGTTGAAATAATAGAACAATTAGTCAGCAATTAGTGGAGCCTAATAGCTGGGTGTGCTCAGGGACCAAGACAAAGTGAGCCCTGGTAAAACAACTATCATTCCAGGGTGCCTATGCCCATGCCCAAGGCTGTGTCCTCCAAGGAGTATCAGAGGCTTCAGGCTATGGGGAGGAAATACATTTCATTAAAATGATCCAGTTAGCCATAAACAATAAACAAATATATATAACTAGCACTCCCAAAAGGTAAGGGGGAAAATGTAGACCAGCAACCAGAGTTGCTACAATGTATTATGTAAAATGTCCCATTTCCAACAACAAAAAATTATAAGACATTCAAAGAAACAACGAAGTCTGACCCATATACAGGCATACCTCATTTTATTGCACTTTGCCTTATTTCTCTTCACAAATATTACATTTTCATCAACATCAAGGCAAGACCCTTCCACAAGCAAGCAAAAGGCTCCAATGGTGGTTATTATTTTTTAGCAATAAAGTATTTTTAACTAAGGCATGTACATTATTTTTTTATATACAGGGTGTCCCCCAAAAATGTATACACAATTTGAATGATTATAAGGTCAATTAATATACAGTTCATTTTCAAAATGTAAAAGAATCTACAGAAATGAATAATTTTTTTGTCAATGCTTGTTTTCAAATTGATGACCATTCTGATAATGGGAAGCAATGGAATCATGAACATCAAGAATTATTTTGTTTGGTATTTGTGAGCCCTCAATTCATCGACTGTTGCCAGTTTTGTACCATAAACTTTATCTTTTATGCATCCACATGAAAAAAAGGTCTAGTGGCACTTTAGGATAAATTTTCTTTGCTCAAAGCTTAGTCTGGCATCACCCATTATTTCAAATCAGTTAAACCTGGAAATAAGTGAAAATTAAGTGAGTTATCAACTGTTAAAGTGTGTGTATATTTTTTGAGGGGACACTCTACATAATGGTATTTTACACTCAATAGACTACAGTAAGTGTAAACATTATTTTAATATACATTGGGAAACCAAAAAATTCATATAACTTGCTTTATTACAATATTCACTTTTTTTGTAGTGGTCTGGAACCAAACCCACAATATCTCCAAGGTATGCCTTTATAAAATACAACCAAATGGAAATTCTGAAGTTATAATAACAAAGAAAAAATTCACTAGAGAGGCTCAAGTTGATTTTAACCAAGAAAAGAAAGAATGAGCAAGTTTGAATACAAACCAATAGACATTATGCAACCCAAATAATAGAGAGTAAAAGGAAGAAAATGAAAAGAGCATCAGAGAAATATGGGTCCCCATAAAGTACATAACCATGCATGTTACAGAAGTGCCAGAAGGAAGAAGAGGGAAAAGAGCAAGAAAAAATATTCAAAGAAGTGATAGCTGGATATTTTCAAATTTGATGAAAACATTTTAATCTACATATCCAAGAAGCTTAATGAATTTCAAGTATGATAAAAGCAACCAGATCCACAAAAAGATCCATCATAGTAAAAATGCTGAAAGTCAAAAGACAAAGTGTCACTTATAAAGAAACCCCAATAAGATTAACAGTGGATTTGTCATTAGAAACAATGGAGAACAGAAGGCAGGTGGAAGGCATATTCAAAGTGCTCAAAATAAAAACAAAAAACTGTCAACCAAGAATCCTATATCCCTCAAATCTATCTTTGAATAATAACTGTGAAATATATTCCTTAATCAACACAATCTGAGAGAATTTGTTGCTAGCAGACCCACCTTACAAGAAATATTAGGTTAAAAGCAAGTGACCCCACCCCATATTTCCAAATCCACACCAAAAAGGCAAAAAACTTGTAAAAGCAACTATGCTATTAGAAAAGATGATATAAATGCTTCTTTCCTTTCTTCTCTTAATCAATTTAAAAGTCAATTTTAAATATATATATATATATAATTGTACTCTTGGACCTATAACATATAGAAATGTAATATATTTGCCAAAAACAACACAAAGAAGATGGTGGGTAGCAAAGATGTACTGGATTAAGGGAATGACTCAATGGTAACATGGACCAACAGGAATAAATGAAGAACCAGAAATGGGAAATAAGAAGGTTAAAACAACAAAAGCTGTAAATATATACATGCTCTCTTTGCTCCTATTTCTTTAAAAGATATAAAATTGTATAAAGTAATAATTATAGCACCGTGTTGATGTGCTTTTAACATATATATTACATATAACAATAATATCACAAAAAGAGGAAAGGGGGAATAGAGCTACATAGGAGTAACATTTCTATAGCTCATTGGAATTAAATTAATATAAATCTGAAGCAGATCCTGATAAATTAAGGTTCATATGGTAAGCCTAAGGAACCACTAAAGAACCATGAAGGAAATAACTCAAAACCATAATGAAAAAAAATTTTTAAAGAAATTAAAATTTTATATTAGAAAATATTCACTTAATGCAAAAGAAAGTGGTAAATGAGGAATACAGTAAGAAAAAGAGCATGGGGTATGTAAAAATAGTATATGTAACCCAAATTATATTGATAACAACATAAAAGGCAGAGTTTGTCAGAATAGATAAAAGAACAAGATCTAATTAAATGCAAATAAAAAATATAATGAGATACTATAGCAGGATAGTAAGAAGCTAAGAAAATTCCTGGCCATGTGGAATAGGGAAACTGAGATGAAAATTAAACAAGGCCAGTTTGGGCCACTTGAAGCCAGACCCAAACTGGGAATAGCAAGACCTTATCTTCCCCAACCAAGGACACTTGAGAGCAAATGGTTTATACCTCTCCTCTCTAACCAGAGAATACATAGCTTAAATCACCCTGGCCTGGGAAAATAGAGAACAAAGACCCAATTAATGCCTTTTGTGCCAGCTAACCCCAATGATAGATGAAGTCTGGGGAACAAATAACAAACAACAACAACAAAAAAAACATCTGGAAGGTATCCAAATGGGGGGATTGTGGCAGGATAAATAGCTGCTTAGGCAGGAGGAGGGGAAGGGAGATAAAAGGGAAGTTTATCTCAGCCACTGAACAAGGAATTCAGCAGTCGGGACTTGCCAAGATAAAATTGCCAGATGTTTTCACAAATTCTGGGAACAGCCACAACAATGTAAAAGGAGAACCTTGAAACCTGTATGGGGACAAAGTATAAAACCCTTGAACCCTCACCAGGCAGGCTGCTCAGATTAGCTGAGTTGCCCACTTGCACTTGATGCCAAGTGTAGTCTAATAAATTCACTTGCTTTGCTTCAACACTGCTTTCTGTCACTCGTCACACCTGTTAGAATGGCTATTATCAACAAGACAGGTAATAACAAGTGTTGGAAAGGTTGTGTAGAGAAAGAAACCCTCATTTACTGCTGGTGGAAATGTAAACTGGCACAGCTGCTATGGAAAACAATATGGAGGCTTCTCAAGTATTTAAGAATAGAGTCATCAAATGACCCAGCAACCCCTCTTCTAGGTATCTACCCAAAAAATTTGAAAATATTTGCTCACAAAGATATATATGCCCCTATGTTCATTGCAGCATTGCTCACAGTGGCCAAGACATGGAAACAACTGAAGTGTCCTTCAATAGATGCTTGAATAAAGAATATGTGATATATATTTGTATACACACACATACAAACACACACACACACACACTATGGAATACCACTCACCATAAGAAAATGTGAAATACTGCCTTTTGCAACAACATGGATAGACCTCAAGAATATCATGCTAAGTAAAATAAGTCAGACAAAAAAAGTTAAGAACCATATGCTTTCATTCATATGTGGGATATAAAATTGAAAGCAACAAAAGAACAAACAAACAAAAACTCATAGACACAGGACAAGAAGATGATCACTCTTCCTTCCAGCCATAGACTGGATTTACAGCTAAAATACTGTATAGCCAGCTTGGAAAAACAAGAGAAATATACCTGAGTGGACATATTTCAAGTAAGGAGCACTGAAGAAACATCATAGAGTATGGTAAAAGAGGGGAGGTGTAGAAAGGGGGAGTCCCCCTTGAAGCCAGTGCTTAGCTTTGAGGCCCAAGGGTTAGAGGCTGCAAAGCTCCCTCCCCTTGGGAGTGTCGACTTGCATCCAAAAGCTGGGATCTCAAGCCCACAGTGGAGGAGAAGGGAAGGAGAGCCTGTGTATGGCAGGCAGAGGGAGCCAGGGGAACAGTGTGCTTGTGACAAGGGGACCATGCCTTCTTAGTGAAACAACACACCTAATGGTGGTAGCCAGGGCAGGAGATTTTCACCCCGGATGCTGACTACAGGAAAGGCTGCCCCACAGGGTGTGGCTTCCAAATAGAAAGGGGGCAGAGGGCTGCACTCAGCAGTGACTTACAAGGACCTTCTGCTTTCCTGTAAGGCATTGTGTAGAACTGCAGAAAGTATTTGAACTGTGTGGTGTGAGGAAGGGGAATAGAGCCCCCCTGCTGCTAGAGACGGACCGGAGCTGCCAGTGTGGTGAATCAGAGATTTTTGATCTGCTCTGAGGGGAGCAAGGACAGCGTGCGAGGAGGTGCCCCAGGTTTCCTGAGATCAGCTGTGCAGGAGACCTGCCTGGGGTTGACTTTGTGACCCCCCTGCTTGGTGCCAATGCATGGGGGTGCCAGGACCTCACAGGATGGGTTCTCCGCCTGTTTGATGCTTTGTGTGTTTTTGATTGCTGAATGGGAGTCCACCTTCCTGGCTTGCATTGGGGAAACAGACCAGCAAACACTGGGATTTGTGTCTGTAAAGTGGAGAGTTTGAACTGAGCACCCTGTGAGATCAGCCAACCAGATCTGGGAAAGGAGGGGCAGAGCATGCCTACCTCTACCACAGGCTAAGAGCACCACCCCCAACAGGAAAGGGGCTGGTTCAGCTCACTGAAGCCCCAAATATCCCCTGTGAGGCACAGTTCTGAGGGGGAAGGGAGAACAGCTCACAGGATAACTAAAGAATAAGATTCTCAGGGACTATTGCTTAGGAACTGGAGGAAAAGCTTAAAAACCCTTCTGGGGGCTGGGAAAGCAACATGCTCGCTGGAGTCTTTTTTATCAAACCCACTGAACCCAAGCTGCTAAAACTGCCCATACAGAAAAGACAACAGATTGAATTCACCCTGAACCTGCAGAAGGTCATTGTATGAGGAACTAGAACTGGAGGATATGGTAGAGACTGAGGAGCTGGCTTTGAAGCAGAGACTAACTTCCCCACAGTGAGTGCCTGACAGCGAAACCTCTAAGTAAGGAGAACAATATCCCAAGCTACACTAGCCAGCCTGCTCAAAAGACTGCTCAGAAGACTCTGGAGGAAGACTAGGAAACCACAAGGGAGAGGCAAAATAGCTCACAGGTGGAGGTGGTCCACAGAGAGCCTCAGACCAGCCAACCACCTAAGGACACCAGAGCCAAACCTAGACAACTCCTGACATTGGCTGACATATAAGTACCTCCCAGGAGAACTGAAATCAGCATACAAAACAGTGAGCCTCAGACAACATAAGCTGCCCAGACAAAACTCACCTGATTGACTTTTTTTAATTAAAAAAAAAAAAAAGAGGGAAAAGAAAAAAATGTTTTTCACATTTTTAATTGTATTTAATTAATTTTTTTAAAATTGTCTGTCTTGCTTTGCTTGTTTTTTTGCTTTGTTGTGTTTTGATTTGTGTTCTATTATCATGTTTTGTTTTTTGTTCTATTATCAAGATTTTCTTGATATTCTCTGCCTTATTGCTGGGATATTATCATTATAAGCAATAAGTTTATTGCTTTTCTCTATTGTTTCCCCCATATCTCTTATTGGCCTCCTTCCCTGCCCTTGCTTTCCTCTCTCTCTCTTCTTGTTCCATTGGCATAACTTTCTCTTTTTTCCTTTTCTTTTTCACCCCTTTTATTATCTGTATTGCTGTCTTTTTGTCTGTTTGAGTTTGTCTCCTTATTTTATTTTTATTTTTTATTTTTCAACTACTCTCCTATTGCTACTCTCTACCCTTATTTTTTTGCTCACTCTTCTTTCTTTTAAAATCTTCTCTGCCCCTTTTATCTCCCAGTAGCTTTTCTATTTTTTACTTTTTATTTTATATATATATATATATATATATATATATAATTACTATTAGCAATAATATCCTTTTCTCTCTCTGTTCTTTTGCTTTAGTATTTGAGTTTTTGCTTTGCTCTCCCAATTCTATGTTCTTTGGGGTTATTTTCATTGTGATTGTCAGGACATTTTGTAAATTAGTGTTTGTTTCCTGGCAGTTTGGTTGTGTTTTGTTTTGTCCTGTCAGCACCTGTACAACAGCTCACACAACTTGGTTGCGGCTGACTTCACAGTTAGCCAAACTGAGAGGAGACTCCTCCCAAGAATAGGTCAACAACAATCTAAACTCAATCACAACTGGAGAGCACAAAGAACCCACAAAAGGGACACCTGCAAAAGGGACATGCCTAGAGCAAATAACTCAGAAGTATAAGGAAAACACACCTCTGGCTCCCACTGAACGTACACTACAAAATGCACCCCACAAGACTGGGAGACAGCAAATATATCTAATATACAGATACAAACACTAAGAGTCACTAAAATGGGGAGAAAAAAAACAAAAAAACTAACTAACTAAAGAAGAGGGAAAATCACCAGAAAGAGCCCTTGATGAGATGGACATAAGCAAGTTATTAGAAATAGAGTTCAGAGTGATGGTTATAAAGATGCTCAAGAAAATGAATGAGAACCATAATGCGCTAAATGGGAAGGTCTCGGAATTAGTGAAAGCATGTAAAAAGAGCTAGATAAGATAAATAAGAACCAGGCAGAAATGAAGAATACTATATCCGATATCAAGAATACACTGGAGCCCAGCCAGGCATGGCTCAGCAGTTAAGCGTCAACCTGGCATCCAGGCGATCGGGGTTCAATTCCCGGTCAGGGCACATGCCCGGGTTGTGGGCTGGATCAATGACTCTCTCATCATTGATGTTTTTTTCTCTCTCTCTCTCTCCTTTCCTCTCTCTGAAATCAATCAAAATTTATTTTTTTTTTTTAAAAAAAGAATACACAGGAAGGAATTAAAAGCAGGCTCAGTGAAGCAGAGGATAGAATAAGTGACTTAGAAGATAAAGTAGAAAAAACAATCAGAGCAGCAAAAGGATAAAAACACTTAAAAAGCATGAGGAGAGTTTAAGGGAACTCTGGGACAACATGAAGCGAAACAACATTCACATCATAGGTGAAAAAGAGGGAGAAGAAAGTCAGCAAGGGATAGAGAACCTGTTGGAGGAAATAATGACAGAAAACTTCACTAGGCTGGTGAAGAAGATAGCCACACAAGTTCAGGAAGCACAGAGGATTACAAACAAGAGGAACCCAAAATGACCCACTCCAAGACAAATTATAATTAAAATGGCAAATTTAAGGACAAAGAGAGAATATTAAGGGTTGCAAGAGAGAGACAAGCAGTGACCTACAAGGGAACTCCCATAAGGCTAATAGCAGGTTTCTCAACAGAAACACTTCAGGCCAGAAGGGAGTGACATGAAGTTCTCAAAGTAATGAAAAGCAAGAACATGCAACCAAGACTGTTTTATCCAGCAAGGTTATCATTTAAAATTGAAGGTGAAATAAAGAGCTTCCCAGACAAAAGAAGGCTAAAGGAGTTCAGTACCACCAAACCAGCATTGCAAGAAATGCTAAAAGGACTGCTTTAAGAAGAAGAACTGTTGAGAGAAAGGTACATTGGCATAAAGAGGGAAAATGGCATTAAATATGTATATATCAATAGTAACCTTAAATGTAAATGGATTAAATGCTCCAATCAAAATAAATAGGGTAGATAAATGGATAAGAAAACAGGACACAAATATATGTTGTCTATAAAAGGCCCACCTGAGAACAAAAGATTCACACAGGCTAAAAGTGAAGGGATGGAAAAAAAAAACATTCCATGCAAAAGAAACAAACAAAAAATAAAACTGGAGTAGCAGTACTTATTTCTGACAAAATAGACTTCAATATAAAGACCATAACAAGAGACAAAGACTGACACTACATAATACTAAAGGGATCAATCCAATAAAAGGAAATAACCCTTATAAAAATATATGCACCCAACATAGGAGCACCTAAACATGTGAAAAATTTCTTGGTGGCCTTTAAGGGGGAGATAGACAGCAACACAATCAAAGAGGGGAAATTTAATACCCTACTGTCATTATTGGACAGATTCTCAAGACAAAAAAATCAACAGGGAAATACAGACCTTAAATTTCACACTAGATTTAATGGATTCAATTGAAATCTACAGAACATTTCATCCCAAAGCAGAATACACATTCTTCTCAAGTGAACATGGAACATTCTCAAAAATAGACTACATGTTAGGGCACAAAGAAGTCTCTACAAGTTCAAGAAGATTGAAATCGTATCAAGCATCTTCTCAGATCACAATGTCACAACACTAGAAATCAACTACAATAAAAAACTCAAAAATATTCAAACATATGGAGGCTAAATAGCAAGTTATTAAACAATGAATGAGTTACCAGTGAGATCAAGGAAGAAATCAAAAACTTCCTGGGGAAAAAAAAAATGAACAGAAGATGACCCAATATCTATGGGACACAGTGAAAGCAGTCCTGAGAGGAAAGTTCATAGAAGTACAAACCTACCTCAAGAAACAAGAAAAAGCTTACTAAACCATCTAACACAAAAACTAAAAGAATTAGAAAGAGACAGCAAGAAAAGCCCTGAGGAAGTAGATGGAAGAAATTAAGAAAGATCAGAGCAGAAATTAATGCCATAGAGACTAAAAAAACAATATAAAAGATTAATGAAACCAAGAGCTGGTTCTTTGAAAAGATAAATAAGATTGATGAACTTTTAGCCAGACTCACTAAGAAACAAAGAGAGAGGACTCAAATAAATAAAATCAGAAGTGAAAGAGGAGATATAACAACTGAACCAACAGAAATACAAAGGATCATAAGAAAATACTATGAGCAAATATATGCAAAGAAACTGGATCTGGGTGAAATGGACAAATTCCTAGAAACATACAAATTTCCAAAGCTGAATCAGAAAGAATCAGAAAACCTGAATATGCCTATAGCAACTAATGAAATTGAAGCAGTCATCAAAAATCTTCCAGAAAACAAAATTCCTGGACCAGATGGACTTACAGGTGAGTTTTACCAAACATTCAAAGAATAACACCTATTCTCCTCAAACTATCCCAGAAAATTCAAGAGGAGGGAAAACTCCCAAACTCTTTTTATGAGGACAGCATCAACCTAATCCCAAAACCAGATAAAGACACTACATTGAAAGAAAATTACAGGCCAATATCCCTGATGAACGTAGATGCTAAAATCCTAAACAAAATACTAACAAATCGGATCCAGCAATACAATAAAATGATCATACAACACAACCAAGTGGGGTTTATTCCGGGGATGCAAGGCTGGTATAATACTCGCAAATTAATAAATGTGATACATCACATAAACAAAATGAAGGACAAAAATCATATGATCATATCTATAGATGCACAAAAGGCATTTGACAAAATCCAGCACCCATTTTTGATAAAAACTCTCAGCAAAGTGGGAATAGAGGGAACATACCTCAACATAATAAAGGCCATATATGACAAACCTACAGCCAATGTCATACTCAATGGGCAAAAACTAAAACCATTTCCCTTAAAAACAGGAACAAGAGAGGGTTGTCTGTTTTCACCACTCTTATTCAACAGAGTACTGGAAGTCCTTGCCTTAGACACCAGACTGGAAGAAAACATAAAGGTCATCTAAATTGGAAAGGAGGAAGGAAAACTGTCATTATTTGCAGATGACATGATATTGTACATAGAAAACACTAAAGACTCCAACAAAGTACTACTAGATTTGATAAAAGAATTCGACAAGGTAGCTGGATACAAAATTAAAATCCAGAAATTGATGGCATTTTTATACACCAACAATGAACTCTCAGAGAAACTAAAAAAACAATATCATTTATCATTGCAAAATACCTTGGAATAAACTTAACCAGGCATGTAAAAGACCTGTACTCGGAAAACAACAGGACACTGGAAAAAGAAATAGAGGAAGATATAAACAAGTGGAAGGATATACTATATTCATGGATAGGAAAAATTAATAACATTAAAATGTCCTTATTACCCAAAGCAATCTATAAATTCAGTGCAATTCCTATTAAAATACCAACAGCATATTTGCATATTTCACAGAGCTAGAAAAAATATTCCAAAAATTTATATGGAACCAAAAAAGACCCTGAATAGCTGCAGCAATCTTGAAAAAGAAGAACAGAGTTGGAGGGATCACTTCACCAGAAATCAAACTATACTACAAAACCATTGTAATCAAAACAGCCTGGTATTGGTACAACAACAGACATATAGATAAATGGAACAGAACAGAGACCCCATAAATAGACCCACACCCTTATGATCAGTTAATATTTGACAAAGGAGGCAAGAGCATCCAATGGAGTAAAGACAGTCTCTTCAATAAATGGTGCTGGGAAAATTGGACAGGTACATGTAAAAAAATGAAACTAGATCACCAACTTACTCCATAAAGAAGAATAAATATTCAAAGTGGGTAAAAAACTTAAACATAAGTCACAAAACCATAAAAATCCTGGAAGGAAACAGGTGGTAAAGTCACAGACATCTCATGCAGTGGAATTTTCACCTATATATCTCTTAGGGCAAGAGAAACAAAAGAAAAAAATAAACATATAGGACTACATCAAACTAAAAAGCTTCTGTACAGCAAAAGAAAACAGCCTCAAAATAAAAGGAAACCCCAGAGTATGGGAGAACATATTTGCCAAGGATGCATCTGATAAGGAGCTAATTTCCAAAGTGTACAAAGAACTCATACAACTCAACAAGAGGAAGATAAACAATCCAATTAAGAAATGAGCATGCCCAGCCTGGTGTGGCTCAGCGGTTGAGTGTCGACCTGGGATCCAGGCGATCAGGGTTCGATTCCCGGTCAGGGCACATGCCCGGGTTGTGGGCTCGATCAATGACTCTCTCATCATTGATGTTTCTATCTCTGTCTCTCCTTCTCCTTTCCTCTCTCTGAAATCAATAAAGATATATTTTAAAAAAAGGAAAAAGAAATGAGCAAAGGACCTGAATAGACACTTCTCCAAAGAGGACATACAGATGGCCAAGAGACATATGAAAAAATGCTCAAAGTCACTAATCATCAGAGAGATGCAAATTAAAACCACAATGAGGTATCACTTCACACCGGTCAGAATGGCTACCGTCAACAAATCAACAAATGACATATGCTGGGGAGGATGTGGAGAAAGGGGAACCCTGGTACACTGCTGGTGGGAATGCAGACTGGGGCAGCCACTATGGAAAACAATATGGAGATTCCTCAAAAATTAAAAATGGAACTGCCTTTTGACCCAGTGATCCCACTTCTAGGAATATATCCTAAGATTCCGGAAATACTAATCAGAAAGAATATATGTACCCCTATGTTCATAGCAGCACAATTTACAATAGCTAAGATCTGGAAACAGCCCAAATGCCCATCAGTAGATGAGTAGATAATAATGCTGTGGGACATTTACACCATGGAATACTATGCAGCTATAAATAAAAAGGATCTCATACCCTTTGGGACAGTATGGATGGACCTGGAGAATATTATGCTAAGCATAATATGCCAGGAAGAGAAAGACAAATATCACATGATCTCACTTATATGTGGAATCTAAAGAACATAATAAACTGATGAACAAAATAGATTCAGTTACATGGAAGCATGGATCAGACTGACGAATCTCAGAGGGAAGGTGGCGGTAGGTGAGTTGGTGAGGAGAGATTAACCAAAGAATCTATATACATATATGCATAATCCATGGGCACAGACAATAGTGTTTTGAAAGCCTGGGGAGGGGAGGGAAGTGGGTGTGGGGTGGAAGGGTCAATGGGGAAAAAACAGGACATCTGTAATATTTTGAACAATTAAAAAAAAACTCATAGACACAGACAAGAGTATGATGGTTACCAGTGAGAAAGGGGGGGGTAGGGAGGTAATAAAGGGTAAAGGGGGGTCAACTGTATGGTGTCAGAAGATTTGACTTTGGGTGCTGCACACACAATGCAATATACAGATGATGTATCACACAATTGTACACTTGAAACCTATATTATCTTATTAACCACTGTCACCCCAATATAAATTTTAAAGGTTAAAATAATAATAATTATTATTATATGCTGTCTACAAGAGACTTAAGATTAAAATATATAAATAGACTAAAAGTAAAAGGAAGCAAAAAAATATATCATGCAAACGACAACAGTAAGAAAGCTGGAGTGACTATACTAATATTAGACAAAATAGACGTTAAACCAAAAAAAAAACAGTGGTTTTAGAGAAACAGAAGGACATTTTATAATAGTAAAAGGAAAAATACACCAGGAATATATAACAATTATAAACATATGTAGCTAATTCCAGAGCACCAAATTACATGAAGCAAAATCTGACAGAAATTAAGAGAGAAATAGACTATTCTATAATAGTACTTAAAACTTCAATAATCCACATTCAATAATGGATAGAACAACAAGACAGAATATTAACAAGGAAATAGTAAAATATCTATACCTAATGAACATATTTAGAACAAACCTCCCAACAACAGCATGGTACACATTCTTCTCAAGTACACATGGAATACTCTCTAAGGCCACACGGTAGGCCACAAAATAAATTTCAACATCTTTAAAAGGGTGGAAATCATAAAAACTATGTTCTCCAATCACAGCAGGACAAAATTATACATCAGTAACAGAAGGAAATTTGGTATGTTCACAAATATGTGAAATTAAACAACACACTCCTAAATAACCAATGGGTCAAATAAGAAATCACAAGGAAAATTAGAAAATACTTTGAGATGAATGAAAATAATAGCATACAACCCAAAATTTATGGGATCTGTTGAAAGCAGTGCTTAGAGAGTATTTTATAGCTGTAAATGCCTATTTTTAAAAGAAAAAAGATCTCAAATCAATAAGCTAACCTTCCTTATTGAGTTGCTGGATAAAGAAGAGCAAACTAAACCTAAAGTAAACAGAGATAAGGCAATAATAAAGATTAGAACAAAGATAAACAAAATAGAAAAATAGAGAAAAATCAATGAAACCCACATTTGGTTCTCTGTAAAGATCAATGCAGCCAACAAACCAGAATGATCAAGACTCAAGTTACTAGAATAATAAAAAAATTTAATTAGCTGCTATAGATTGAATGCTGGTGCCCTACCACCACCAAATTTCTTTGTCAAAACCTAATCCCCGACATGATTGTATTTGCAGATGGGGCCTGTAGGAGGTGATTAGATAATGAGAGCAGAACCCTCATGAATGAATGGGATTAGTAATCTTATAAGAGAGACCCCAGAGGGCTCCTGTGGCCTCTTCTGCCATGTGGGGACACAAGAAAACAGCAGTCTACAACTCAAAAGAAAGTGTCACCATAACTCAACCATGCAAGCATACTAATCTCAGACTTCCAGCCTCAAGAACTGTAAAAAATAAATGTTTGTTGCATATGAACCACCCAGTCTACAGTACTTTGTTATAGCAGTCCAAGCTAAGACAGTGACATTACAGAAATAAAAAGGATTATGAAGGAATAGTATAAATAATTGCATTCCAATAAATTAGATAACAGATGAAATGGATAAATTCCTAGGAAACACAAATAATGAAATTTGACTCAAGAAAAAATAGAAAATATAAATATACTTTTCTATTTATTGATTGATTTGAGAGAGAGGAAGGTAGAGAAATAGTGATGTGAAAGAGAAACATTGATGTGCGGCCTCCCACACACACCCCTGCTGGAGATCAAGCCTGCAACTCAGGTATGTGTCCGGGCTGGGAATCCAACCAGAGACCTTTTGGTACATGGGATGACAGACCCACACCAGCCAATATACTTTTAATAAGAGATTGAATCAGTAATCAAATGCTGCCTAACAAAGAAAACCTCAGGACCAGGTGACTTTACAGGTGAAATCTATCAAATATTTAAAGAAGAATTAATACCAATTCTTGTAATACTTTCCAAAAAAATAGAAGCAGAAACATTTCCCAACTCATTCTATGAGTCCACAGATACCAAAATCAGGTAACATCACATGAAAAAACAACAACAACAAAAAAACTACAAAATGTTCTATTTCATGAATCTAGACTCAAAAATCCCCAACAAAATACTAGCCAACCAAATTCATCATCATATAGAAAAAGTTATATACCATGACTAGCTGGGATTTATCCCAGGAATCCAAGGGTACATTAATTTCAACAATCCCAATGAATACAATACATCATATGAATAGGATAAATAAAAACACATGGATCATCTCAATAGATGTAGAAAAAAACATTTGAAAAATCCAGCACCTTTTCATGTCAGAAACACTTAAACTTGAATAGAAGGGAACTTCCTCAAATCTAAAAAAGGGATCTACAAAAAACCCACAGTTAACATCTTAATAGTGAGAGATGGATGGATGTTTTACCTCTAATACTGGGAATAAGACAAGAGTCTCTGCTCTCACCACTTCTATTCAATATTTTACTGGAGGTTCTAGCTAGGGCAGTTAAACAAGAAAATGAAATAAAAGGCATTTAGATTGGAGAGGATAAGGTAAAATTATCTCTCTTTGCACACGATTTGATCTGGTATATAGAAAATCTTAAAGAATCCACTAAAAAGTCCATAAGAATTAATAAATGAATTAAGTAAAGTTGCAAAATACAAGATAAATATGTAAAAATCAATTGTATTTCTTTGTACTTCCAATGAACAATCTGAAAATGAAATTAAGTAAACAATTCCATTTCTAATACCATAAAAAAATACAATACTTAGGAATAAATTTAAGAAAAGAAGTATAAAACAAGCTGGAGACCCAGAGAAGAGTTGATACTTGAGTCTGAAGGCAGTGTGCTGGCATAATACCCTTTTCTTCACCGAAGTTCAGTCTTTTTTCCCTTAAAGCCTCCAACTGATTAGATGAAGTTCATGCACATTATGGAGGGCAAGCTGCTTTATTTAGTCTACTGATTTAAATGTTAATCTCATCTAAAAATATTTTCCGAGCAACATCCAGACTAGTGTTTGACCAAATATTTCAGTACTATTGCTTAGCCAAGTTGACACATAAAATTAATCATCACAAATTGGAAGACTTAATATTATGATCACAATGCTCCCCAAATTGATCTAAAGATTCCATGTATTCTGTATCAAAATACCAGCTGGCTTTTTTGTACAAATTAACAAACTGATCCTAAAATTCCTATGGAAACTCAAGGGACCCAAAATAGCCAAAATAATCTTGGGAAAGAAGAACAAAGTTGAACTTGCAATTCTTGATTTCAAAATTTACTACAAAGCAACAGTAATCAAGACAACATGGTACTAGCATAAAGACAGATATATAGATCAAAGGAATATAATTGAGAGTACAGAAATAAGCTCATACATCTATGGTCAATTGATTTTCAACAGTCACCAATACAATTCAATGGGAAAAGTACAGTCTGTTCAATAAATGGTGCTAGAACAACTTGATAACCATATATAAAAGAATGAAGTTGGATCCCTGCATCATATGATATACAAAAATTAAATCAAAATAGATCAAAAACTTGAATATGAGTCTTGATGTCACAAGTTCATCTTTTGTCTTGACACTAGATTCCTTCTTACCATGATTACTTTTACCTTTTGTAATGCAGACAGAAACAAAATAAAATTTGAATACTTTTCTCTCTCTTACAATTTTCATGCCTAACTACCAGATCCTTGCCCTCAGTAGCTCTCAGAGAAACTCTGTAGAGCTAAGAGTCTAGAAAACAGTTTGAAAATCATTGTACTAAACTATGCTGCCTCTCTTATAAAAATAAAAGACTCCATAAACTCCACTTCCAGCAAGATTACAGTCTCATTGTCTGACCATGATTTATTAACCTGTGCCTAAGGTTTGCCCTCTCTTTAAAAATGTAGATATTATATTCATTCTTGCCTGAACATGTTAATGAGTGGTTCTGGAACCATCTTAAACTCTAATTATGATGTCATAATCATCAGCAGAGCCCCAATAAAATCTCTCGGTATACTTTGGTGCTGGTGTTTCTTTTCCAAATAGTGTAGGAGTGCACTATTTCAGCATCCGGATAAACTCTTCTAAGAGCAACAAAACATGAAATGCAACCTTGGATAAAAATATAAAAATCATAGCACTGAATAAATTGATTCCTGAAATATTTACGAAAACAGCAGCCGGTATCCAGTAGTATATCGTTGAATGCCTTCCTATGACAAGAGAATCTGAGCCAAAGAGGTTTTTATCTCCAATATATTTTTGAAACCTATATTTATGAGCCAAATCTGTGTTGTTCATTGAGAAGGAGTTGTTTGGGAATTTGTTATGCTCTATTAAATGAGGATATAAAGGGCAAGAAATGTGGTCCATTATGAGCATAAACACTTTCCAGCCTCCTTCTTTTGTTTTTCTGCCTGCTCAGTATTGGATAAGGCCCTTGTAAGATACAAAATGGTAAAGGAATAAACCCTACCCTGAGGGAGTTTATGGTCTGGATGAGATAACAGACATGTCTGAGAAGTAAAAAATGCAATAAATATGACAAGGTTGCTGAGGATTACTCTGGGAGCTTGAAGGCTGTGGGCTCTTGGATCAGAGAAGGAACCAAGAAAGACACTAAACCTCATGTAGGACTTAAGGACTGGCTAAGATTTGGAGAGGCAGTGAGAAAAGAAAATGCATTTCAGACAGGTGGAACAAAGTGATCAAAGGTGCTACGGAGTCAAATATGTGTAAAGCATGTTTGGGGGACAATAGCTAGAATGAAGGGTCTATGCTGAAAAATAAAAAAGATGCAGCTGGGTCAAGATAGTGGATAATATTCCATATTAAGGAGCTTTGGCCTTAGCCCCTTAGCTACCACTAGAATGTAGGCATTTGCTTCAGAATTACCTGGAGAACACTGTTTAAGATGAATTTCAAGGTGGGGGGGGGTGAGATTAACCAAAGAATGTATATGCATATATGCATAACCCATGGACACAGACAATAATGCAGTGAAGGCCTGGGGAGGGGTCAGGAGTGGGGTGGAGGGGGCAATGGGGGAAACAGCAGAATATCTGTAATACTTTTGACAATAAAGATAAATTTAAAAATAAGTAAAATAAATTTCAGACTCAAATTCCAGTGACTCTGATTCAATAGGTTTAGGGCTAGAGCAAGGGCATTTTTAATTAGCATCACGTCCCCAAACTGATTCTGATGCCTGATAGAATATAGCAACTCCTTCTTGCAATGGAGAGCCATTGAGAGGCTTTTAAAAGGGGAGTACTATAGTGATAAAGCAGTGATTCAGAAAAATAAATCTAGTGGTTTGCTGGGCAGATTGAAGGAGAAGAAGATAAGGAAAGCCAGATAGAAGGCTTTATAATAGTCCAGGTGTTAAGTCTAATCACTGTGATTTATCCATCCCTTTCCCAGGGTCTAGCATAGAGTCTGGTATATTGTAATTCACTCAGGGGCAGTTACTTGTGAAGGTAATGAAACTTATGCTTTAGAGTCCTTTACTTGAATAGGCCCTTTTCCTAGTCCCTTCTGTTTTTATCTAAAAACAACTCACTTTCATACCAATTTGTTAAATCTTTCACTTAAAGAAGGCTAACAAAGTTGTAAAAAGCCTCACACCCTACAAACACTGAATCCAGTCCTGCATTCAGTGTTTACTGAATTGAACTCAAAGATTTACTCTTTGGACAAATCACTTAGTAAGTTATTCCTTCTTGTTAGAACCCCCTTAACCCAAGTTTATTCCCAATATAACAGAAAGGTAGATGATGTTAAAACAAAAGTAGTATCATATCACTCCTCTGCCCAAACTCTCCAGCCTCAGAGGAAAAGCCAAATCCTTACAATGGCTATAAGGTCCTATACAGTCTGGACCCCTCATACCCCTCTGATTTCATCTCCTACTCTCCCTTTTGCTTACTCTCCTCCAGTTACATTAACCTCTTTGTTGTTTCTTGACCATGCCAGGAATATTCCTACATCAGGTCTTTGAAATTTCTGTTCCCTTTGCCTGGAATGCTCTTCACTACAAATATTTTCATGATTCAATCCTTTACCTCCTTCAAAGCTCTACTCAAATGTCACCTTCCCAGTGATACCTTTTCTGACCACCCTCTCTAAATTGTAATCCTACACACATATTCCCTGTGCCCCATCTCTGCTTTATATTTCTCCTTAGCACTTATCACTATATAACAAATATTCCAATTATTTGTCTTTTACCATTAGAAATGTAAACTCCATGAGGGTAGGGATACTTGTATCTTGTTTTCTGTTCTATCCCTACCACTTGGAGCAGTACTGGGTGCATAAGAGATAGTAAAAAAAAAAAATCCTCATTGAATGAATAAATGCCACATTTTAGATGTATGACCTCGGATAAATCACCTAACATAAGCATTAGTTTCCTCATCTATAAAATTGGATAATAATAGCACCTACTTTGTAGTAATCTTCTGAGGTTTAAAATGAGATCATTTTGCCTGGCTGGGTGTGGCTCAGCGGTTGAGCATCGACCTAGGATACAGGCGATCAGGGCTCGATTCCCGGTCAGGGCACATGCCCAGTTGCGGCCTTGATCAATGACTCTCTCATCATTGATGTTTCTATCTCTCTTTCTCCCTCTCCTTTCCTCTCTCTGAAATCAATGAAGTTATATTTTTTAAAAATTAAAAAAATAAAATGAGATCATTTTGTTACTATAGTTAGCTAGTTATTAATAGAAAGAAAGCAAAGGAACTCAGACATTGGTAAGCATGGTCAGCTGGGGAGCCTGAGCTTGTTTGATTCACCAGGAAGCTACAGCTTCACATTCTCCAGGGAATCCCAGCATTGCCCCACAAAGGATTAACAGCCCTCCTTTCCCCCCTCCAGTACTGGACTGCCTTGCTGGGGAAGCTGGAAGGGATAAGGATATGCACAAGAGAAGTCAAAAGGAAGCAGAGGGAGGTGCTTGACCATAGAAGTAAGTCTAATCTGGGAAAAAGATCATTGGCTAGGGGCTGGACCTAATGCAATACAAGCCCACCAAAGCTTGGGAAGGTGATTGGTTATTTTTAAAAAGCTTCTGGTTAAAACCTCTCCTTCTCTCATGCAGTTCTAGCCTCCAGCAGACCATGTGGGCTCCAAAAGGACTAAGCTTTAATATGAAGCAGAAACTCTGGACACTGGCCTTGTCTTGGCCTTGCTAAAGACAAGGTTAGACTTTCCATGGTGGGACAGAGGGAGATGGGACATTGGGAAACAAAGAGGGGAACTCCTTTGATTTTGCATCATGAATAAAGCCAGCCACACCACAATCTCCCGTGCATGGATCCTTGAAATGTTTTTCTTGCGATCCCGTGGAAGAACCTGTGTTCCACCAACAACAGTTTGTTTACATTTGGTGCAGAATGTTGCACAAAGTAGTCAGCAAATGTTAACAGGAGTCCTTAATAAAACTTAATTCAAAGAACACCACCTACTCTATGTCCAGGCATAACCTACTTAGCCAGGCCTGACCAAAGTCATCATCAAAGCTGAAACTACAGAAGGGACTTTTATTTCAGCTCTTCCTTCCACTGATGAATGTTGCTGACAAGCACACAGACAGACAGATACACAAAGAGAGGCAAATATGACACACCAGAAGCTCAGCCAGCACGTGGTCCCAGGCAAGAAGAATTGAATCTGTCTTGTTTTACAGAGGCATAAAAAGGGAGCCAAGCAACATGCACATTTTGTTTTATTTGTGAAGTCAATCACAGCAAGAGCCCAGGCAAAAGACTCACCACCACCCTAACAACACATACCCAAATCCTAATGTGCAGATCAAATAAGACCTCTCTTATTCCTGAGGAGTCGGGATCTGAATCAAGAGCAAACCTACTCACACAGAGAGCAGCAGGAGTCATAGCTATTGGCATCATAGAATACTTTCCAATTTTTAAAATTTATCTTTACTGTTGAAAGTATTACAGATGTTCCCTTCCTCCCCCTTTAATCCCCCTCCACCCTGCTCCCACCCCCTCCCCAGGCCTTTCCCACACTATTGTCTGTCCATGGGCTATGCATATATGCATATAAGTTCTTTGGTTAATCTCTTCCCACCAGCCCCCCTTCCCTCTGCAATACGTCAGTCTGTTGTATGTTTCAATAGTTACCAAATTTTGAGTCACTATCACCGGATAAGTAAGAGCCAGCCCCTCTCACTAACACATAAGCATGCTGAGTTCAGTCAGGACCTAACAGAACCAGCGCTGCCTCTAACATCTGCTCCTGGACTCCATCCTGCCTCTTCATTGTCCAATTATAGGCTACAGATATGGGCCTAACTGAAAGGAAAGGTGATTAGGGAAAGAAGTACTCTTTCACACCATAATGTTACAATCTGCTCCTTACAAAAGTGTGGGTACAGCTTTAAGGTTGTAACTCTTGCTTCCTCTTTGTTTTCTCTGGATCTACTTGGAGGGTAATTTTCTGTACACACTGAGTAATAATAATAACAATTACTAGCTACCATTTATTTAGCAGTTATTATGTATGAACCACTATACCATGGCCTTTATGCTCATTGTTCTTAATCCTTCGACGACGTGTTATGTAAGCACTATTGTCCCCATTTTACAAAGGAGAAAACTGAACTTACTCAAAAATACTAACTGCCCAGCCAGGCGTGGCTCAGCAGTTGAGCATCGACCTAGGATCCAGGTGATCGGGGTTCAATTCTCGGTCGGGGCACATGCCCGGGTTGCTGGCTCGATCCCCAGTCAGGGGCGTGCAGGAGGCAGCCGATTGGTGACTCTCTCATCATTGATGTTTCTATCTCTTTCTCTCCCTCTCCTTTCCTCTCTCTGAAATCAATTAAGATATATATATATTTTTAAAATAACTTATTTACATAAGGTCATATAGCTAGTAAGTGGTAAAGCCATGGTTCAAATACATCTGCCCGACTGGATCCAAACCTATACTTGACACTACATAACACTGCCATCTAGAAAAAAGTATTTAACCGCATGCATGACACTAACTGGAAGATATAAAGTCCATATCAATTAGGCAATGCAAAGTGTAGTAAAGGAGAGACTGAGAGTAGCTTCATCCAGTTCAGAAATAAGAACACTGGCATTTGGTTCTCGATTATAAATCTGCTCCTGATTCAACCCTTCCATATCTGTCAGAAAGGTCAATATTCACTTTCCCATTTTACTTGGATCCCTCTTGGTTGCCTAAGAAGAGTCTGTCTACTGGTCTCCAGATATCCTAAGGAGCCAGGTTCAGTGCACTGGTGTATCAGCCTGGGTCCAATCACAAAAAAGCAAATGGTATAGTAATTTCAATAGGGAGAGTTTAATATAAAGAGTTATTAATTATAATAGGAGATTGGAGAAACAAAGGATTGCCTAGGAAGAAGTAAAGAGAAATCTAAATACAGAAATAACATATATAAAGAGCAATCACTATCCCTAAGGTGGAGATAGAATGTCCAAGGAAGAGCTCCTCCTCACTCCCACATCCCTCCAACATGCATGAAGTGTGCATAGCCATGGCTAACCGGGTAGCAGTGAAGCTGCTGTGGTGCCACACCTGTATAAGTTGCTAGAAATCTGCTCCTTGGAACTTGTCAGAAACTCACTCTCATGGGGTCTCAAGGGAAGTATCTCATCAGAAGTATTCTCCTACAAAACCACCTAAAAGGGGGTAACCAGGGGAAGCTTCTAGCAGCTAGGAGCTGCTAGATCCCATGCACCATGGAAACCAGACACTGGAGAAGCCACTCACACTGCAGGATCTGGACACTGGGAAGCCACTTGCCCTGCAGGAGCATATTGTGTGAGCACACTGGAACCAGAAAGCAAAGTTTGTTTTCTTCTTCTACTGTCTCTCTAATACCTGGTAACAAAACTTAATACCATGATAACTAGAAAAGGAAAAATATTTAAAAGGCCCAGATTCATTTTCACAGATCAGACAATAAGGATACATATGGAGCTGAAAAACAAAACTGATACTGTCAGATCTGTTAAACCTTGGTAGGTTCCTGAGCAGCCTGTTTCTCCTGGCTCTAGTTTCTTTTCTTTTTTTTCTTAATTGATCTTTAGAGAGAGAGGAAGGAAGAGGGAGAGAGAGAAACTTCTATGTGAGATACATGGATCAGCTGTCTCCTGCACACCCCCCATGGGGGATTGAGCCCACAACCTGGGCATGTGCCTTGACTGGGAATGGAACCAGCAACCAATTGATGCATGGGATGACACCCAACCAACTGAGCCACACTTGTCAGGGCATAGCTCATTTCTACCTACTGCTATGCCTTCTATCCTCTTCTCCTCTGCCTCCTGCCCATGAAAAAAAAAAAAAACCACAAAAACACAAAAAAACAAAATCAAAAACAAAAAAACCTGATAAATTTATTTTAATTTGTTCTGATTCCAGTTAGTAATAAATATACATTATTGAAAAAGTCATCACTTTTAGAGAAGAAAATTCAAAACACCTCTAACTCAACCCAAGAGATAACAATTAAAATTTTAACATACATCCTTCTATATATAGAGGGGGGAAAAACATATATATATATATATATATCCCAAACACACACACTTTATGTAGATATATTTAAATAGATGTATATGTAGATATAAATGTAGGAATATTTTTATAAACAAAAGTATACAAATACTGTCTAAATATCATTTTGACTTCATTCTATAAGACTAAAAGCATTGCTTGTCTTCCACAGAAGAACAAGGGAAACACCTTGTTTTTTCATGAATCATTAATTCTTAACAATATGATGGTATTTTATAGCAGTTAAGAGCAGAGTTTGAGAAACATCCACAGGTCCTCCACCTGTTTTGTATATAAAGTCTTATTGGAATACAGCCATACCCATTAATCTATGTATTGTTTATGGCTGCTCTTATGCTACAACAGTAGTGTTGAGTAGTTGCATCAGAGACCATATGGCCCACAGAGGCTAAAACATCTGGCCCTTTACAGAAAAAATTCGCCAATCCCTGGTTAAGAGCATGGAATCTATAGTTAGACTGCCTGTGCTAAAATTCTAGCTCCAAAATTGACTGTGCGCCTTAGCCAAGTCACTTCAACTCTCTGAGGCTCAGTTTCCTCATCTTTATAAAATGGAAATAATAACAACACTTAATTCATAGGGCTATTTGGAAAGATTAAATGAACTGTAAGGTACTACTGTTACAAAATTAAAACCTAATAAATGCTGGCTACTTTCATTTTTTATAAGCACACCAAATATCAACAAAAGTAATCACACAGTATATCTTTGGCCCATTACCATACCCTGGAGAGGTAGACCTAATCAGCTGTTTCTTTCTTTTGTTTCTTTTTCAGTACAGAAAATGGAGCCTTAGAGAAACAGAAAATCAGCCTATTCATATAAAAATGGAAGTGTGCCATCTCTTTCCCTTAGGAGAAGCCCTAGCATAGGAGGCTGAATCCCTCACCCATTCAGTTAGCAGAGCCAAAGTAAGAACAGCAAAAGAGGTTTGAAACAAACCTCTTTTAGAGGCTTCCCTTTTGTTAGATCTAACAAGCATTTTATTAGATCTGGACATAAATATATAATATGGTTCAATACATAAAAAGCTGCAGTAATTTCCCTAACCTCATATCACAGTTCCATTTCAGCATCAGTGAGGAGGCTTGGTGTGCCTCAAGATGATATCTTCCTAGCATTATCACTATACCAAAGGTGTGGTGACTCACTCTCTTCACCTAGCAACTAATTATAAAGCACCAAAAAAGTGGTAATAATGCCAGGTAATAAAGAAGCAGTTTGATTTAGGTTAAAATAAAAAATTATTATACCATAATTTATTTTCTTAAGCCTGTTTTTTAGAACTTTTAAAACGAGTATTTAGCCTGGTCGGGCGTGGCTCAGCGGTTGCACATCGACCTAGGATACAGGAGATTGGGGTTCGATTCCCGGTCAGGGCACATGCCCAGGTTGCGGGCTGCGGCTGATCAATGACTTTCTCATCATTGATGTTTCTATCTCTCTCTCTCTCCCTCTCCTTTCCTCTCTCTGAAATCAATAAAGATATATTAAAAAAACAAACAAAAAAAAACGAGTATTTACTTAAAACTTAGCAACTTCTCTGATGATATCAAGTGCTACATAAGTAGAAGGAAGGTTTATCTGGATAAACTGCTTTGGATAAACAATGTAAATCCAGGAAACCTAGAGACTGAATTATTTCCATCCTCTGAGATAAGTCTTTATCAAATTATACTAGTTAAAAGAGAGTTATAGAGAGTAATGGCATAAGAGCAGTTGGAAGTATGACATGGTATGAGTTGGAACCATGAAGATAGAGAATAAATGGCATAGCTAATATTTGAGCCCTTTGCTGCTTGACCTAAAGTCCATGCCCTTAATCACTAAACTATTAATACCTGTCACATATAGATACTCAATAACTGTTTAATAAACCATTAAACTACTCTTGCCTTTTTCTAGAATTCTCTCTCCTTTCTGTTGGCATCTGTGAAAATACTGTCCATTTTTTAAAGACCAGCTCAAATACAGCCACCTCCATGATACCATCCCTGATCTACTCTGCCCCATCCTCCAAGAGCCTGCTGTAATAACACTAATATAAATACAAATGCTAATAATAGCAGCTTAGTATTTATTGAGTGCTTACTGCATGTCAGGCACCATGTTAAGAATGTACATGGATTATCTTAAAAAATACTATGAAAGAGATCCTGTTATTATCTACATTTTTCAGATGAGCAGTTTCAGGGTGGTTTAAAGATGCCTTACTCAAGGATACACAGTGGCAAGTCAATATTCCACCACAAGTTTCTGCCTGTAAAGCCCACAGTATTAACCACTAAGCCATATGATCTCCCCTAAATTGGGGGCTCTGTCTGAGACTAACGGTCCCCTAAGACTTATCTTTCCCTTCTTTCAACAACAGGGCCACCAAGTTTTATCTGGGCCCCTGAATGCCCTGATAGAGACTACATTCCCTAGCTTTCCTGTCAGTTAGCTGTGGCTATGTAACTTAGTTGAGCCAATAAGATGATACTGGAAGTGAAGGGTGCAACTTCTATATCATCTCTTTGAATATAAAACCACATGCTCTGTATTCTTTCTTTCCCTTTCCTGAAATCAGGAACATGAACTTGGAGGTGAACAAGTTTCAACCACATAGACAATGACTATACCCTAGAACATAGTGGAGCAACAATTTTCCAAAGATGGAAAAAAACTAATTTTATAGATGACTGTGTGAAGGAAAGCCACCCTGCCAGATCTGGTCCACTCATTTCTGGACTATCCCATGAATTAAAAATAAACTTCTTTAAATAATAATAATAATAATAATAATGAAAATAAAATAAAAAATAAATAAAAATAAACTTCTATCTTATTTAAGCTTGAGTTTGATTTTTTTCCCTACACTAGAAAGAAGAAACTAGACAACTACTTAATTGAGCATATGCAGTAAAGAGATAATTATCACACAGGATAGTATATGAGTGGAAGGGTATGATAACATAAGGAAGATTGAGTTGTAAGTATAGTTAGTATGTGTCAAAGCTTTAATGTGAATTGAGGTTCACCTGACTATAAAGACCATGATCTTAAATTCTAACTAATGGTTCTCAAACTCTTTATGCATCAAAATGACCAGCATCACTTGTTAAAATACAGATTCATAGGACTTATCTCCAATAATTATAATACTAGAAATCAGTATTTTTAACAATTACTTCCAGCTGATTCTTATCCACAACCATGTTTTAAAAAACAAAAAACACTAGTCTCTGGCAATGTTTCTCCTAGATCACCCAAGCTCTCAGGAAGCTGCAAGTGTTGAATGGCTACTGGTCACCCCAGAAAGAAGGAAGGAAAAAGCAGCACCAGCCTCACCGATTCTGCTGGCAACATTTGGTTTGCTTTTTTCTCATAGGCCTGAAATTTGCCTTACACTATGAGGGCCTCCAAAAAGTACCTTTCAGTATACAGCAGAGGGAAACTCACCTACATTTGAATTGTGCAGACCAAAACTTTTAACCTTGTATGTAAGCTTATCCTTAGCAATTTACATTCTCTTCCCTGAAGACCACACTGTCTTTTGAGGTGAATAGGTAAAGACAACATCTGGTAAAAAAAAAAACAAAAAAAAACTGAAGGGAAATATTACTCCATTATTTTGTCAAATTTCATAAGGTCCAGGAAACCCAAACTCCAAATACTGCTTTCTCTATGTGATTCACTCTTACAAATTATATGGGGTTCATATTTGCAGAAAAATAAATAAGACATGTCAGCCATAAGTTTGATCTTTTGAAGGAGACTTTGGAATTGTTATGTTTGGCAATAAACTGTATTCTTCCTATTCTATCTGGATTAATGTTAGTGATTTCATTAATGCCCTTTCAGAATTAAAAAGATAGACTTATGTATTTATATGTACTATTCACATTTATTCATCAGATAACTTGACCTAGAAAACGTCTAAGTTAATTTCAAGTACTCTAGAATTCTAGACTCTACTATAATGCAAATTTTGATCCAACTTAGGCAAAATCGGATCCAATGCAAACAGACTTTATTACAAGGTACTATCTCCCAATACCAACTTTAAAAATGAATTTGTGAAACTGTAAGGTAAATTTTTAAGCACTATACAAAAGGGATGAGTTGTGATGACTACTGATTAATAAAAGTAAGCTACCATAAAAATAGGGCATTTGGGGAACTTTTCATACTATTTCACACTGCCCCTTTTTTGAATAGTGGGATCTGTTTCTGAGCTACAATAAGCCAAAGTCTCTCTGGTCCTAAAGTTTTAAAGTTCTAGCAAGCAGTGAAGTATAGTGAAAAGAACTCTCAGAAAGAAGTCAGTGTTCCAAGATCAAGTCCCAAGCTCTGTTACAAACTATGTCCTTTTGACCTTGGACAAGACATTTAATTATAAGGACCTCTGAGTTCTCATATAGTAAATGTAGATGTGGACACTTCTTCAAAGAATCCATAGTAATCTAATAAAATGAGATGATACTTTGTTCTTCTCTTAGTCCTCAGCATGTAATAAATAGCACAAAGTAGGTACCCAACACATACATGTCTTCTGACATGAATAAGCAAGTGAATACAGAAAAAAAATGACAAAAGTAAAGGATAATGTAAAAGTTCAAAGAAAAGCAAAAACACGTCATAAAAATATAAGTGAGTTCCACATTAAATAATAGCAACTATGTAATTTGTATTAATCCTTTCATTAAGAACAATTTAAAAAGCTATGTAGAAGTTTTTAAACTCTGTTTTTAAGGCACCGGAGACTTACCCAAGACAACAAAGAATTAGAGGGCCAAGATCTGAGAGAAGAAAACCCAGAAAGGAGAATACAGTTTGAGGGGGACAGTAATTCCCCTAGAAATATTTCCCAGTTTTGGAAGAGGCATCTGAGAGTGTGAGAAGATGAACATGGTTTTTGATAGACTCCAAAGGCTGGGAGAATAAAACATGGAGTTAAGGTACCACAAAGAAGAGGGACCTTAGTAAATCTCCCAAAAAAAAGTGATATGTTCTAGGAGTAAGGGTAAACTAGAGATGGACCCGAGATTGTTAGTGCTGGCTACAAAATTTTCCAGGCCCAGGGCAAAATGAAAATGTATGGCCCTTTGTTCAAAAAGCCGGGGGGTCGGGGGAGTCCAAGCTAACACTGCCAACACCTTAATACCTTGATCTTGGACTTCTGGCCTCCAAAACTGTGAAGAAATAGATTTCTGCTGTTTAAGCCAAAAAAGAAAATAGATAAAGCTTTCTCCTTTCTGCCACAGTCTCTCTCTAATCTTCTTATTTGCTATTTAATATAACTTTAATTATTAGGCTGAATTTTTACTGTTCATTTTAGATTATGCAATACCAGAATCCTGTGTGCACGGAGTATCACAAAACTATATGCAAATAGGGCACCTATCTCCTCTGCTCATATGCATGCTCTGTTGGTCCATAATATTTCACTTTAAAAAGTACTAAGAATTTCAAGATGGCAACAGCATTAAATAAAGCAGGGGTCCTGAGTAGAAGGCCCTGTGTGACTGCACAGGTGGCACACCCATGAAGGTGGCCTTGTCCTTAAGGGCATATCTTAGAAAAGATGAAAGGGTGATAAATGAATACAAATCTAAGTATCTAACTGAAGAAGTTAGATAAAGGGCATAAAATTAAACAAAGAATGTAGAAGGAAGGAAATAATAAAGACCAGAAATTAATAAAGTAAAAATCAAACATAAAACAGAGAAGATTGACAAAGCAAGAACTGGTTCTTTGAAAAAAGAAATCAAAAACCTCCTAGCAATGTAATTCCCACATTAAAAGAGTAAAAGAAAAAAATTAATTATTATCTTAATGAACATAGAAAAAGCATTTAAGAAAACTCAATGAAAATATTTCTTAATCTCATTAAGAGAATCTTGCCTTGTGGGCCCAAGACTCTCCTGCCCTGCCAAGAGACACCTTTCTAAACTGTAAACAAATAAATATAGGTTAGAAAGTGATATGATCTAGTAAGAAAAATAAAGCAGGGAAAGGGAAGTAGAAGTATTAAGGAAGGGTTTCAAGTTAAAATAATCAGGGAAGGCCTGTTAGAAGATCACCTTTGATTAAAAAAGAGAAGATGGTGAGGGAACTAGACATACACATAGTCAGGGTAAGATGATTCCAGGCAGAGGAAACAACCAGTGCAAAGGTCCTGTGGAAGAAAATACCTGGTTTGTGCCAAAGAGGCACAGCCCATGGAGCTAAAAGAAAGTAATGAGAAGACGAAGAGGATAGGAAGTCAGAGAAGTAATGATGGTTCAGATCATGGAGGGCTCTACAAGGTTATTGGAATTACTTGGGTTTTACTTAACATAATATGAGAGTCATTGGAAGGAGGATTTTGGACAGAATCTGATTTATTAATTAACAGGATCTCTCTGACTGTAGTATTGAGAACAGACTGAAAGATGGGAATGGTGGAAGCAGGGAGACCAGTTCTGAGGTTATTGTTATAATCAGTATGAGAGATTCTTAAAGCTTGAACTAGGGAAAAAGTAATAGAGTTGAAGAGAAGTAGATGAGGTGTTCTCCATCTTAGCATCAAATTCTGTACCATTCCTGAAAGGCCCTGTGGCATAACCAAGGGAAACACTTTTACAACAACCTTTATATTCCAATACAAAAAGTCATACCAGCCCTTAAACCCTTGATCTTTCTACTGTCCCTATTATAAAATCTCTTAGTCCTCCCTCAGCTATCATTTTCCTTACTAAATAGTGCACCAATGGCCCACAGTTTGAACATTAACAGCACATTTGTTAATGAACAGTAATTCAGGCAGGAAGTCAGAAGACTCAAAATATTTCTATGATACTGCTATAGATAAAGGGTGGATATTGAAAGTTCTGCCAGAGCTGTCTCTGAGTTAAGACAAGGCTAATTGAAAGGAAGAGGCACTAGTATGCAATTACTATGCTGGTTTCCCTTAAAACCCAGCACACGTGGATCTCCGTTATCTCACTAAGTCAACTGGGGGCCTTGGATTTTTCACCACTTCAGGAACCATGATGAAGGGTAACCTGCCATGTATTAGTCTAATCCTAGATTACAATTGAAATCAATGAAATCATGGAACTATCAGAAATGGCATTAATGCCAGAAACTAATTCAGTCAATCTAATCCAGCTGATCTCTTACAGCAGGGGTGGGGAACCTTTTTTCTGCCAAGGGCCATTTGGATATTTATAACATCATTCGTGGGCCATACAAAATTATCAACTTAAAAATAAGTTATGATAAAAGCTCCTAGATTTATTGAATTTTGAGTCCCAACTGCAGTTGCCTTGGCAGGGCCAGACCAAATGATTTCATGGGCTGTCTATGCCCACAGACCAGATGTTCCCCAACTCTTTTCCAGACCATGAACTAGGACAAGTCATGGTTATTATGTATTGGTGAGTCCCCAACCCTTAATGTAATTCCAGGCACATAGTAGGTGCTTAATACATGCTCAGTGATTGATTGAATGTCTAGGGTCTAGAATATCTGTACTATAGCTTCAAGTGGACAGCCCAGCTTTAGAAGACAGTTGTATGGATATTGTTTTTTCTGTTTTTGTTTTGTTTTGGTAACATGCTATCTCCTCTTTAAGTGAATAGCGAGGGTTTTGTTGAAAGTTTTGGGGAAAAATGAAGGGATGAACAGAGACAGGAAGGAGGTAAAGAGATAAGGAATATTCTGTTTTAATATTTTTTAAAAAACACATGTCATCTCCCTGGGAGTATTTGTTTGTGCTAAGAAAGAGTGGAGGCAGTCCTGGTCATAGCTTATAGCATGCAGTAGGAAACAGGAGTGCCCTGTCAAGTACCTTCCTTACCACAGGAACTCCATCAAATCTCCTAGGTCAGGAGCATTATCTGCTTCCACTCCCTACTCCAAGACTCAGGCTTTTCTTACAGCCAAGGACCCTATGAGGTTATGAGCACATTATAACCAGGGTCATGCGGAGACAATGTCCTGCCTTCTCAGGCAGGGCATGTTGCCCATCTTCTGAGTGCAAGTCCTCCCTCCTGTGGGAAGTCTTCCTGAGAAAAGCCCACCAATTGTGATGCCTCCTGACTCTGCTGAAGAATTCAGGGAGTCAGTATATGAGAGTGTAGAGGTGGAATGTTTTTATTGTCATTGTCCTCCAGTGAAAGACCACAGGAACATGCTTGTAGTTGAACAAGTTGGGTTTATTACTTATTGAAGTTTGGGAGAACATACACCATGGGGAACCATGGTGTCTCAGTAAGAGGTCTCAGAAAGAAACTATTATAGGATTTGGGTTTTGGTTGGGTTATTTGGAGAAGATTTTTTTGCTGGGGAAACAGGGATTTGCTCTACATTAAATGCTATTAGAATGCAGGGGCAATTCTATGATAGGTATTTCAATAAATCTTTTTATTTCCTTTGTTTATCATTTGTAACATTTTGTTTTGAACATCAAACACTGCACTAAAATCTGAGCCATTTATCTTAAGACAATGATCTTTGCCATAACTAAGAGTACTGGACTGATATTTACAATTAATTTCTGACAACTTAAAACTTATTAGTGGTGCTGCTGTCTACAAATCAAATACTTCATCATAGAGTGTAATTATTAAATTAAAAGAATAAAGTTTCCCCTTCTCTTTCTTACCTTCAAATCAAAAACAGTTTTCACCTGGAAAGGGCACTTACTCGAAACAAAAACTAATTTTTAACTAGTTACCTTAAACCCAGTATGCTCTAAAATAGGAAAACAAGGCTTCTTAGAGTGGATACGATATTGAAAAGGTGTTAAAATTTCCTGGAGAAGTCTGTTTTCACCAACTTGCAAAAAGATAAAGAGTTGAATTCTTACCTATCTTTAAAAGGTCTTGCCTGTACCTTAAGAACACACTGTGGAAGGACCGTGTGCAGTCTTATGGCAGGGGGCAGTGCTTCAATAAATCTTACCTATAAGGAGGGGAAACTAGAATCAGCATAAAGCTGTAATTGGTAAAGAAGTGGTAGGCACTCGTTTTAGCCAAGAGAGGGGGATATTTAATATTTTGTGAGGTTGTTTTGTCTCTGCTTAAATAAAAGTACAAAGTGGCCCTTGTTTTGTTTCCTTTTATCATGGTCTCAGAGTGACCTTGACTGACGTTGGTGTTCTACAGAATTGTTTATGGCTAGTAGGAGAATAGGGTGGCTTAGCTGTGAGTGCCAGTCCAGCTCTGAGTGTCAGAGGCTTTTCTTTACTTTATTCTGAACACGTAGTCCTTTTTCCCAACCAGACTGTGAGATGCTTGTTGCCAGAAATGATGGCACTTGCTTCTCCATCCTTGGCAAGGTCTTGCATGAGGCAATGCATGTAGGTATTTAGTAAATATTTGCTGATTAATTGGAGATCAGGAGGGCTGGGCTGGGACTTTCAGAGACCCTCAACTCATGCCCCTTTGCTTTGTGCATGGTTAATTAACCTTCTTCTGACAAGTTTCTTCTAAGGCTGCATGTACAAGAAGTAGGCCTGTCTCAACTCCAGATAAAAGGTCTGGAGATTGGTTCTAGTTCTGGAGGCTCCATTAAGTGCCATGACCTGGGCGGGGAAGGTTGCAGTTAGCTTCCCTGGGCCTTTATTTCTGCATTTTAAAAAGAATGGGCTTAGATTCAATATCTAAAGGCCTTTCCAGCTCTGAAATTTTGGGAGAATGTTTTCTCTTGCATCTCTTCTGCCTTTAAAGAAAGTGCTAATGGGCACATGGCCACATATCATTGTAGAGGGGAATAATTACTCAAAAATGATGCTATAGATGAGCTCTTTAAAACAAAAATCTTACACTATGTGTCAGTATTAGTTCCAAATGGGTTAAGGAGTTAAATGTAGACATCCATAAGACCTCCAAAAAGAAGAAAATAGTTTTTCTCTGGATAAGATAATATTTACAAAGTTACAATGATGCTAAAACCATGAAAAAGAAAATAGTATTAGATTTTGCAACATAAAAATAAAAAACTCTGTACTTAGAAATATTAACCAAGTTAGAAGGCAAAAACCAAACTAGGAAAATATTTTCAACAAATGGTTAACATCCTAAATATAATCCCATCTCATTCCATCTATCTATTTCACTCAAATCTTGGCTGAAGACAGGGTATGAACTCAGCCAGGGAGGAAGTATGTAGCTCCATATATAGCTGGGAACAGCTGATTCTTCCAAAACCAAATTAGATGATTCTCTCTGAAGGCCTGAGAGACTACACAATAACTTCTCTCCAATCGTTCAAGAACAGAAAAATTATTGATATAACACTACTACCTAATATGTGTATAGAATTTCACAGTATGAGTTGGACTTTCATCCATTGTCTTATTTGATTCTCAAAGCTAGGTAATCATTACTCTACCTTTACAGATGATAAAACTGAGGCTTAGAAATGATAAGTAACTTTCCCCAAGATCATATCAGGAGCCAAATGTTAAAACCAACTCCAGACTTCAGATTGGGATTCTGCCTCAGTTTTTCTGTCTTTGTAAAGATTTGGATTACAGATTTTCTACATTGCCTTCCATATTTAAACCAATGATTTATGACAATACCATGCTCCATTCTTGAGGTGGGAGGGACCAGAAGAAAATAAAAACATTGAAATTTGGTTGGGTTGATGAAGGGAAAAATTCCTCCTCACCTTGATAGGATTTATTGGTATTATAATGTAATATCTAACTTGGATATTACATTTATCTTAATATTATATATAATTATACACATATTTGTTTTTTAAAAAACATTTTAATGTTATAAAACTTTACAGAGTGAATATAAAAAAGAGTTAATTTCTTTGTAATTTTCAGAATTGCTTACACTTGAGGTCTTGATTAAGTGGATCTTAAAATCAGCAGTTTTGGACTGTTGCCTCAGAAACATCCTAGGAAGTCTGCTCTTTTAATGTCTGTCATTCTTAGCTCTTAGGAGATGATCTGGTCCTTTAAAAGACATGTGTCTTTTTTATTCATTCTTTGGAGGCTTGAAGTGAATGTCAGGTTTATTATACACCTTCCAGCTTCTGTCGTTTACCACTTCAACACTCAGTTCTCAGTGCGTACATTTCAATTCTGTCTATTCTTTTCCAAGTAGTTTTAACCACATTAAATAGTCCAAATTCTTCTCTATTCTTGGGAGGTTTTTACTGCTGCTGAGGTCTGAGCCACACCAGATTTTTATGATCTCGCCCTTATTCACATGAGCCATTACCACATGGAAATTGAATGGTCCAGGGTGCCTCCATATCAGAATACTATAGTTTTCCAGACAATCTGAAAGTTGAAAGGGCAGGACTTGTGTGGACCAGAAGATAGCTCAGGACCCTAAAGAAAAGAGCCGATTGTGAGCCATTCTAGAACCTAAGGGCCTTTGCCACTCATTGGGCACACGGCATGTCAATCCTCACTTCCCAGCCAATGAGCTTGAAGCTTGTGAAGAGCATTCATGGCCCTTTGTTGACTCTTTTTGGCCCCACCCCACCCCCTTACTCTGGTAGAGCATTGGTGGGCGGTCCCTGATATCCACCCCCTGTCAATCAGAGACGTTTCCCGTTGACAGACAGCTCCTCTGCTGCCCCGCCCACCTCACGTGGGGCCCAACTGTCAACGGCCTCCTCTCCTCGTCCACCATCTTGGCCTTCGACGCCACAGCCTGTTCGCTGAGTGGTTGAGGTACTAGCTGGTGCCATGTCTGACTCGGATGATGGAAACCCGGCCCCAGGTGGCCCGGAGAGTCCCGAGGGCGAGGTGGGAGCCTGGGTCAGGGAAGCTGGAGCTGAGGATGCTGTAATCTTCGACTCGGGGCCCCAAGGGGGCGGGGATGCCGCGGGAGTCTCAGGAGCTGTGGGAAGCCTGGGGGAGGAGCCTGAGGCAGTGGGAGCCCTGGAGGGCAGCAACAGTGAGGAAGATTCCGACATCGGGCCAGCTGATGAGGGGGAGGAGAACATGGAGCGGGGCCCGGACATGGTGGTAGACGCTCACCAGTTCCCCATGGTGGGCTTTCGCTTCATGTTCCTGAACCTCCTGCATGCCCTGCTGCACCGCCTGCACTACAACAACCACATCCTCGTGCGTCCGCGCGGCGTCCGCAGGATGGTCCGGCCCAGACATCAGAGGCCCGGCCGTGTGGCCCAGATCCGCGTGCTCTTGGTGCCCGAGGGCTCTGGAGAGAGGGTGGTAGCCATGGTGCCCCACGGCTCCAGAGAAAGGGTCGTAGCCATGGTGCCCCACGGTTCCAGAGAAAGGGTTGTAGCCATGGTGCATGAGCCCGAAGAGGGAGCTGCAGGATCTGGAGGGGGGGTACCGGCCCTCCCAGAGCCTGAGGGCCAGGCCACAGTCCAGGAGCAGTCTGCTGCTGGGGAGGTGGCAGAGGAGGCAGAGATGGCGGAGATGGCGGAGGAGCCTTTGCAGGAGACCAAAGCCCCTGAAGGTGAGGAGGGTGAGGATCGGGCAGAGTGGGGACCAGGGCCGGGGGGCTCCATGGCGGGCGGGCAGCCTCCCAGCAGGCTGCGGCTGGGTGCAGCTGGCGCCCTGGCCCGTCAAGCTCACTCGGGTGGGTCGGGCCCTCAACACGCTGCAGGCCGATTGGGCCCACGGAGAAGCCCGACTCCATACCGACCTTCCCCGCCTAGAAAATAGGACGTTGCCCTCTCCCGACCTCTGCTAGGAGATTTGAGCTCGTCCGTGCAGTTCGTGGCCCACAGACGAATGCCCTTGGGTCCCAGGGGGCAGGTGTTCAGGAGCGAACCGGGAGGACAGGGGAGGGGAACCTGAGGTAAAAAAACAAGCAGATGGAATACCTCGTGCTTCGTTCATGGCTTCTGAAAGTCACCATAGAATTTGTCGCTGAGGCAAAAATATTTTCCCAGTAAAGCTGTGACCAGGACGCACAGAATGCCCCAGACCCGGGTGACTCTGATCCCTTCTTCTCTGAAAGGCCAGAAGTCAGCATCAGCACAGGTTTACCACAGAGAAATAATGTCACTGTGCAAACAATCAAGCAGCAGACATGTGAGGGCCATGAGAGTGTTGTAGCAACTAGGAGGAAGCTGCCTAAGTTTTCCCAGTTACTTCCCTCCTCCTGCTTCTCCTGAGGGCGGAGCACTGTATGTCCCCATTCGTTATGAATTGGGATTTTCTTCTGTGAGGGTCTGATCCCAAAGTCTGTCTTATTCACCACTAAAGAAACAACTGAGGAAGAGGCCCAGGGTGCTGAAAGTAAGGAAGAAAAAGAGTTTAACAAAAACCAAGAAGGACCTGAAAAGGATGAGGACCCAGCAGAGGGCAGATCCGGAAAATCCAGGTATCTGTGTGTAGCTTTGAATATCACCCAGCCATGCCTGGCATGGACCTGTTGCTCACAGCATTACTGGTTTTTAATTCTCCCAGTAAATTAAGAAAAAAGTTTAAAATTAGTTTTAAAATTCAATGTTATCTACTTAGACTGTTAATACAATACTAATACACCTAGTAATACAAAACACATTATGTACTGAAATATACTTCATGGCTTTTCATTTGTTCTTATGAGGTCTTCCGTCCTCTACCTGTAAAGACTACTGACAAATGGAAAATGTCTCAGTACCCAAGGCCAATATTTGTTTAGAAAACAGTTACTAGATACAGCAGCTAAAGTAGCTGTGCTATGTACTAGTTAGTTGGGCCTTCATTGCTTGGCCACAGAAATGCAGTCTGATTATTATGCTAAGTGAAATAAGCCAGTTAGAGAAAGACAAATACCACATGATCTCACTGTGAGGTGCAATCTAATGAACAAAATAAACTGACAAACAGAATAGAAACAGAGGCATGGATACATGGAACAGACTGACGGCTGTCAGAGGGGAGGGGAGAAGGGAGAACTGGATGAAAGAAAGTGAAGGGATTATCCAAAGAACATATATGCATAACCCATAGACACAGAAAACAGGTGGTGATGGCCAGAGGGAAGGGGGGCAAGGGCTGCGTGGAGGTGGGCAAAAGGGGGAGGGGTGAGGACATCTGTAATACTGTCAACAACAAAAAGAAAGTTAAAAAAAGAAACCAGTCTCCTATACTAACTAGGAGACAAGGACTACTTACAAATAGCAAAAAATTAAGAGTTTCAAGTAGGACCACATTTAATGATTAATGCCTAAATGTTTGGTTGTAGATTTTTGTATTTTATGTGACAGTCAAAAGAAATGAAACCTAGTCATAGTATGATTATTGTTTATCACTGAATGGGTAATTAAGTCTCAAGGTTTATCTTATCTTTGAGTATATTTAAATAATTAAGTTTTTATCTCTTTTTGTGCACTTTCACTGCTGTGTATTTTATAACAGCCTCTCATATGGGAGGTATGGAAACAGGGTCTGGGAGGGTCAGGGGGTATTACTTGTGGAATGAGTACAGGCTTTTAAGGTGGACAGATTTGTTTAAATCCCATAATGGCCTCTCAAGGAGTAGAAAAAGCATTTATGACATTAGGCAAGAGGGAGACGAGGTTGGTATGATCACAAAAGCAGCCATGGGGTACAGGGGCACCCTATGTCCAAAGGTGCAGGTTAAAATTAGTGGATATTTGCTCCTCTCCCACACGTCCATGGAGACATTTGGTGCAGGCCAAAAGGTCCTTGATATTTAAATTCCGTTCTTCTGAAGATTGGAGCCAACTACCTAACCCCATGTGCTATTACCAGCTTGGCTACCAAGGCAAGAAGGGTTACTATGGGCAATACGGCCACAATACAATTATTGGACCCATAAAACATGATGGTTTTTTTTTATGTATTAATCCTGTAAAACAGAAGTGTAAATAAACATTATGGGCTATTTGAACCCAGGATGTTTTCTAAGCATGGACATTCTGGATAGGACCAAATATCAAGGACCTTTTAGTATGGACCAAATGCCTCAATGGATCTTTTGCACAGAACCAAATGACTTGCCAGGCAGGTTACAAGAAGGAAACATGTTGTTCTTCTCTACTTGTTGACATATAGCACACAAGTGCAGCAGATACACATAGGGCTATTTTCTTAGATTTAGAAAGTCATTGGAGCTGGTTAAAGCCTTGTGAGTGATAATTTTCTCTCATTTCATCCTGCAGTTTGGAGGACTAGAAAGAAGATGGACAAAGAAGAAAGAATTTGTTGTTCACTCTTTTTAGGTTTTTCATTTTCAGAAGTCCATGTTAATTGTATTAAACACTGATATCATTCCAAAGTGTACCCAAAAAGTATACTATCCAGTGATATCTAACTTTTATTTCTTATAGCTATATTTGACAGCATTTGTTTTAGTTAAAAATAAGCTTGTTTTAATTAATAAACTGAAATGCAGGCAGTTTACTTAAATAATCCTGACTCAAATCTCTCTTACCTCTCTTACCTCTTTGTTTTGAAAGGTATCACTCTCCATCACTTTGTAAGCCTGTTTAAATTATCTTATGGCAGCCAAAAATAAATTCAAATGTCAATTGAAAAAAAATTTTTGTAAAGAGAGACAGATGTCAAGCCTTTAGAGCTGCTCTGTACACTATGTTAGTCACTAGCTAGTCTGATTTGATATGTACTATATAAAAAGTGCTACCATTCTCATTAATAAATTGTATACTTATTACCTGTTTAAGTGATAAAATATAGTAAGTTAAAATATACTATTGAAATCAATTTTGCCTGTTTCTTTTTTGATGCAGCTACAATAAAACTTAAAATTACACGTGACTTACATTATATGTCTGCTAGACAGAGAGACTCTAGAGCAGTTTAGAAGGAAACCTCATAGATGGCCCAGTGTGCCAGGAGGCCAGATGGCACTGCTGAGCCTGGACCCAGACACTGATTTGGAGCAGTGGTTCTCAAAGTTTGGTCCCCAAAACAACCTCATGAGCATCACCCAGGAATTCTTAGGCTCCCCCCAAAACCTACTCAATCAGAAACTCTGAGGGTAGGCCCAGCAACCTGGGTTTTAACAAGCTCTGCAGGGGACTCTGGTGCAGCTCAGGTTTGAGAAGCACTAATTTAAAGCCACAGGGGAAGAAGCTGAAACTTACCAATGGTAGGACCAGCCTTAACTCACTGACTTGGGACTGTTGCAGATAAATTGAACAGGGTGGCAAGGGCTGAACTGGAGAGACTAGAACTCGCAGGGGCTGAAAGGCAGGGGGCCTAAGAGTGGGTGACGGCAGCAGAAAATGCATTAGGGGAAAAAGTTGATTCCAGAAGGATACAAACATAATACCACATATATAAAGTCTAAAACACATGCAAAAATGATCACCAGATATTGACTGTGGATACAAATAGAAAGTATAAGTCATGCATGTAAAAAGTGTACACAAGTGTAGCATACAGAAACTCATGCTTGGATAGATAAACACCTTAAGGATGGTGGTTACCTTTTGGGAAAAGAAAGGGAGGGGAAATTTTATTGGGGAGGGCTCCACTGTGCACTTTGACTGTATTTGTAATGTTACATTTTTTATGCTGGGTGGCAGGTAAATAGATGTTTATAGTAGTATTCTCTATAATTTTGTGCAGATATGAAATATTTCATAATAAATAATGAGGAAGATAAAAAGAGGAAAGGGAAAAAATAGACTCAATCTCTGGAATCTGCTTAAGGAAAAATAAGATAAAGTCATAGTTGACCTCAGTTAGAGGATCAGAGAAGGGGACGGGACCAGGGGTTTGAGACCTGACAGCCTCATTTCTGCATTTAGTTAAGGTGCCGTAGGTGCCTCCTTGGTAGCACTGATACCTTTTCTCATACAGTATTCTCTGGTAAGTTACTAGTGGTGACATTTTTAAAATGAATTTCATGTAGTATTCCTTTATGGCTTGAACCACATGGTTAGACAGAAGGTAAAGGGCTCCTTTTCACCATTATTTGAACCAAAAGAGCAGGCCAAGTAGCATGATTTGAGCACCTTGAAATTGATTATTTGTTAGTTTTTATTTTTTTCTATAGTGGTATCTCATTGTTTTTTCATTTGTATTTCCCTGATGACATGTGATGTGGAGCATTATTTTCATATGCTAATTTGTCACCTGTATATCTTCTTTGGTGAGGTATCTGTGAAGGTCTTTGGCCAACTGTAAATTGGGTTTGTTTTCTTATTCTTGAGTTTTAGGAGTGCTTTGTGTATTTTGGATAACATTCCTTTATCAGACATTGTCTTTTGTTAGCCATGACTTTTTTGTTTTAAAACTATGTTTTTATTGATTTGAGACAGAGAGGAAGGGGGAGAGAGAGACAGAGAGAGACAGAGAGAGAGAGAGAGAGAGAGAAACACTGATGAGAGAGAAACATCAACATCGATTGGCTGCCTCCTCCATGCCCCCCACCAGGGATTGTGCCCACAACCTGGGCATGTAGCCTAACTGGGAATCAAAGCAGCGACCTCCTGGTGCATGGTTCAGTGCTCAACCACTCAGCAACACCAGCTTGGCTGGCCATGACTTTTTATTCAGAATGGTATGGCAATATATTTTACTCCATATATTTTTCACCTCTTTTCTATCTATCCCAATTGTCCCTAGCCTAGTTCAGGTAATAGTGTCTGACCTAGAACTTTGAAGATTCCCCTAACAGGTCTTTGCCCTGAATTCATCCATTAAGGCACCAATTTGAGTACATTGCTTCCTGGTTTTAAAGCATTCAATGTTTCCACGTGGTTTCTAAATAATAGTTAAAATTTATAGTTTGTAATTTCAGGTTCTCCATTCTCTATCCCTATTGACACAGCTTTGTCTAGAACTTTAACCTCTAACACTGTAATTCTATTCACTTAGGTCAAGTAGATTCCTTGATGGTCCTTAATCTCTATTTTTTAGCAGAAAGGATTATGTGCATTATGTATTATCATATCATATTTTATTTCTGTAGCCATTTACTAGTTTTTACATTGTATTAGTTGATACTATAGTTTTGCTCTTAGAGCCAGGCAAGAGGGACTTCTGTCCTGAGCTCCATGCTTTAGAGTCCCTACTTTTGTCCTCTTCCAAGCATGCCCCTCCCTATAGGGCCAGGAGCCCAGCCCACAGAACAAGGAGTATGCCCCTGCTAACCCACGTTCCAGGTACCTGGCACACCTTCACAGTCCCAAGCCTGCTTCCGGGGCCTACATATGTCTCTTGGAGCTGTCCTTGGGAGGGCCTGTGCTCCCAGGCCTAAGGGGTAGGACAGGGGATATCCAGAACAGGGGATAGGGTCTGATTTAGGTGATGGGGAAAGGGGCACCTCTTTCCACACCATTGGAGCAGGACTTATAGGAGTCTGAGAATTCTAAATCCCAACCTGGCTTTTCAGGTGGTTATGAAGGTACATTTGTCATGGAAGGAAATAAACCTTTAAATAAAACATGATATATTCAGTGACTTAAACATTTCAAATATTTCAGCAGAGGTATATAGATCCCCAACTGAACTTTTTCTGAACCTTGCAAATGTTACAAATGTTATGGACAGGTGTGATTAGATATCTGGTCTATCACCCCTTTCCCTTCTGCACTTCCAGTTACACTTTGTTACTTCAACATAGTGAGGCCCCTTGCTTCTGAAAATGGCTTGTTCTAATAGCCCATCCTGCTGTAAGACTTGTATCCAGACCCTGGTCCAGGCTGGAGTACAACAACCAACAATCTAGCCCCATCTACTCACCCCTAACTGTACTCCCCTCCCACTGGTTTCTTCATTTGCTCTCCAGGTGTTTATACACAAAGTTTCTCTTCAATACCACTCTCTCCCATACAAATACTCAGCTGGAGGCCATCAGCTTGGTCAGGCACACCTGTGTAGATATGCCCCACACACCTCTTAAAACCATTTTGCTTCTCTGACAATCTTCGGGTTTGAGTTGTCAATATCGTATTTGATTTCCCTCCCCATGTGACAGACAGACTGAGACAGACTAAAGAGCAGGTTCTGTTGTATTTGTTTTTCATATAGCAAAGAGCAGAGATGCTACAAAGAAGCTGAATACTTATAAGAATGCCTCTGGGTATTAAAAAAATAGCCTCTTCATTTAAAAACAAACTTCTTTATTTAAAAGGAGTTGTTAACTGTGGGGGAAATTTTTAATGGAAAGTTCTCAGAGTAAAAATAACCTAATAGAGGGCCACACTAAAAAAAGAGAAGGAAGGTATAATACTATCCTACAAGAATTACCTGGGTAAAAGGCATCAACCTAAATGAACTGTTCACTATGGGAATAAAAAGGAAATAAAACCCAATCAATCAAAACCTAGTATTATTAAAGAAGTAAAGATACAATATCAAGAATAGATGTTTTATAGAGAAAATGCAAAATCCAGCATGTGGTTGTATAGTATTGCATTATACCAACATCAGCAAAACCAACAGCCATTGGTTTTCTCAGCCATTCCACTCAGAACTTAAAGGCACAGTTATGTCTATCCTTGCTTTTCTGTTTAAGCAAAGTAGCCCAGAGATGACAGAGGCAGGCACTGTGAAAGGTATACTGAGAGGATACTTCTGAGTCTAAGAAAATGAGATAAGTGCTGTCCAGGCACCCAAAGGAAGTTCTCAGTGTTTGGTGCATTTCGGGAATGGAATAAAGGAGAAGAATTAGAGAGAAAATTTTAACTTCCAGTGAACCTAGATGAAAATCTAAGGGGGTTCATGCCTTGGAGAGCCAGCCTATTAACCAACTGACTCTAATGGTAAAAGGTACCTATATCTTTACTCCTCTGCCTGGAAGTTCTTTCTTTTTCTTTTTTTTTAATCCTCACCCGAGGATATTTTTTTTCCATTGCTTTTCAGAGAGAATGAAAGGGAAAGAGAGAAACAATGATGTGAGAGACATCTCCCACACAACCCAGCTGAGGCCAGGGATTGAGCCTGCAAGCAAGGCATGCAACCCTTGCCAGAGTCAAACCCAGGACCCTTCAGTCTGTGGGCCAATGCTCTAACCACTGAACAAAACTGGCTAGGGCTGCCTGGAAGTTCTTAATGGAGGCATTGCTACAATACCAAAAAAAAAAAAAAGACTGCATAGCAAGATAGGAAGGGAGAAGTCAAAAACTCCTGGGCAGCCAGGCCAGGCATGGCTCAGCTGTTGAGCATCGACCTAGGATCCAGGCGATCCAGGTTCGATTCCCAGTCAGGGCACATGCCCGGGTTGCGGGCTCGATCCCCAGTCAGGGGCGTGCAGGAGGCAGCCGATCAATGACTCTGTTATCATTGATGTTTCTATCTCTCTCTCTTCCTCTCCTTTCCTCTGTCTGAAATCAATAAAGATATTTTTTTTAAAAAAAATTCCTGGGCTACTTTTCCCCTCCCCTCACAGTTAACCATCCTTCTAATTCTTACTTTCCTCTCCCGCCCTCCCCCCTTTTGGCCTTTCCTCTTCCCCTTGGCTGGGGGTGAACAGTTCACTGGGGAGGTGGAGGCTGTTCAGCCTAGTAACTTTTGAGGTGTGTGCCTTTAGGAAAGAGAGCAGGGAGAGGCTGATTTAATCACTTAGGCTTCCAGTTAGCAGAACATTAACTGTTCTATGGCTTTGGGATTGCAGTCTTGCTTCAGGCTAAAACCTTGTGAAGCAGAGGAAGGGGCTAGAAGCTTGGCTACATGGAGTTCTCCACCTTAACGCTGGAGCCAGAGGGTAAGACAGATCTCCAGTGGCCCCAGACTTCCTTTGTGGTAGTGAGCTTGCTAGCTGCCTGACTGAAAGAACAGCTTTTGGCACCTTTAGAACACTGAATTTCAAAAGTTTCTTCAGTGCTTCAACAATAGAATATGTATGACAGGCAGTAAATTTCTGAGCAACTGAAGAGGGTCACAGTGACACTGGAGAAAGAGTTGAAACACTAATAAACAAACCATCCAGAGAAGTATGGTAATACCCAAGAAATGTTCTGCCTCGTAGAAAGCTGCTCACTGCTGCCAGACCTACAACAGGTTGATATGGGACATGTGCAAAGAGAGAGCTCTAAGGGCTCTGTGTGTTACTATTACCCAAGTTGTAGGCATTGGGGTCCTTCAGGGATATGGGGAAGGTGTTTCAAGGAGTAGTGGGGTGAATGGGGGATGAGTCTTTGCAAAGCTTGGAGTAGCAACCAAAACGTGAAAACATTTAACTAAACTCATAAGGCCTAAAAGACAATCCTTGGACCAAGCCATATGGACTTTTCCATTAGAAATATTTTATTTGGTCAAGGAAAATGACAACCTCTTAGTAACTCCAAGAAAACATTTTTGCTTCCTCCCCTGTAGAGTTTATTATTCAAAGATAAAGATTTTGTAAGTCTACAACACTGCATCTCGCATCATGGCCCTTCCCTGAGAACAGAAACCTCATATGCCGTGGTAAGGATTCAAATAAAAAGATATGTGTAGGCTATATGCAGGCAATCAAGACTTAAGCACATTTAAAAAACAAACACCATTAATGGTGACAGTTATTCCAAATAGACAAAACAAGTCTTAACAATTTCAAGAAAATTGAAATTATATCAAGTATCTTTTATGACCGCAATAATATAAACCTAGAAATCAATAACAGGAAGAAAATTGGAAAATTCACAAATACATGGAAATTAAACAACACATTGCTGAACATCTAATGAATCAAAAGAGAATTCAAAGGACAAGGAAATAATATCTTGAGACAAATAAAAATGAAAATACAACATATCATAACTTATAGGACGCAGCAGAAGCAGTTTTAAGAGGAAAGCTTATAACAATAAATGCCTACATTAATAAAGTGGAAAGATCTGAAACAACCTTGCATTATACTTCAAGGAACAAGAAAAGGAGAACTAAGCCCAAATTTAAGTGAAGAAAAGAAATAATAAAGATTTGAGCAAAAAGAAATGAAACAGAATATGGAAACAATAGATCAATTACACTAAATAAAGGCTGTTTTTTTTAAAAGCTAAACAAAATTGGAAAACCTTTAACTAAACTAACCACACATAAAGGAAGAGGAAACGTATTACACAACAAATAATGCCAGAGGTTAGCTGTTTAGTCAAAAAAAAAAAAAAAAATCCCAACTTTATATCACTTGCCAATATAACTCCAGACAGATAAAGGTATATGTGATAAAAATTCACACTGAAAAACAAGAAAAATATATACATGACGGGTCTTATAATCGGATGATTTTTTTAAAAAAGGTAAATTTAAAGAATTGGGAAACTTTCTACATGAAAAAGCAAAACCACTATACTTAGAAATATTACCTAATGTAAGAGTCAAAAGTAAATTGAGAAAGATACAACAAAAAGAACAAATGGTTTATGTCCTACCCCCAATTTGAGAGCATCTCCCTCTTTCAGTCGTTGACAAAAGGGATGGCGGGGTATAAACTCTGACCCAGTAGCCAGCTGGGGAATGTTTAAGTTCATGAACCTGGTTCCCACGTGACTGCTCCACAACCAAGTTAGAGGGTTGTTGCTAAAGGCCAGAGTAACCACCCAATAGCAGCCACCATGTAAATTAAACAACTCTGTGAGATAGGCAGGACACAGGTTATTACCCTATATTTGTAGGTGAGAAAACTGAAGCACAGAGAAGCTAAATGAGACTGTAAAGTCATAACAACTGGTAAGTGTTAAAACCAACTCTAGAATCTAGTTGGGGTTCTGCCTCAGTTGAGCCACCTGTGAAATGAGGAGTTGGATTAGACCAGTAGTTCTCAAGGGGCAGTGTCCAGAACAGCAGCAGCCTCCCATGGAAACTTGTTGAAAATGTGAATTTTCAGGTCACATCAGACCCATGGAATCCTGACTTTTGGGGTAAGATCCTGCAATCTGATTCCTACAATACCCAAGTTTGGAGAACCACTGATTCTATGATTTCTATGGTCCCCTCCAAATCTAAAACATTTTCATTAATATCTGAGCATTAATCTCCAGAGAATTTTGCACAAAACCATGCTGTGTCCTTGACCTGGGACCAAAATATTTTTTAAAAAGTTTGACTGGAGTTTGTGTTAGTGGGAGGAAACACTCCTTCCCCTTGGTGGAATTTATACCTACAGTACTGTTTGTTACAAGCTACCTGTCTTAAACATTTGCATAGGCCACATTGGTAATCATGAACTTGGGTTTTTTCCTGGGGCCTGGATGCACAGAGGAGCATTGAGCCCCAGCTCAAAAGCAAACTAGAGTCAGTAAGGTGGGTGAGTGGGCAGGGCGATGGAGGGAGTGCCTGTCAATCACCTCTTCCAGCAAATGAACTTAGACCCAGAGGCCTCCAGGACCAGCTGCAGAAACTTGCTGGAGGGAACAGCAGAGGAGTGACTGTGGACCCTTCCTGAGCCCTGCTGCTCCTTCTTGACTTGCCCTGACCTTGGCAAGATTTAAATGCCAGCCCAAGGTCAACAGGAAATCCGCTAGCCTGACATTGTGGCCTTGCCCTACATTGAGGCTCCTGGACTTGATTCAGTCGCAGGCCAGGTATCTGCTCCTCAACCATCATCGCCTAATATAAGTCATCCAGCAGTGAAGGCCTTCACAGCAGCCACAGCCCATCTCCCTCACCCCAGCAGCACCGCTGCTGCCTCCACATTGTTTGCTATCACCTGTGCCGCCGCTTAATCTGGGTTCACCCAACACATGTGATGAAAGTGACATAAAACCGGCCATTTGCCCATCCAAATGCAGCTGCTGTGAAGGATGGAGGGGGAGGGGGAGGGGGAGGAGGGGAAACTGGCGATGTCCAGGGGCAGTGTTCATGAAGGCCAAGAGGAGGGATGAGGCGACATGGCACCATAAAGATAGAATACTGTGCCGAGAGACTGCCCATCCTCTTTCACAATTGACACCATCCTGGGCTTCCTATCTTAATTAGGGGATGGAGGACACTTGAACAACTTGGCGACACACATAATAATGGAAAAATAAAGACACTGAGGTGGACAAGCAAAACACCCTCAAGCTGTGCCCAGGAGACTCTCTTTTCTGCCATGGAGGCTGTGGCACCAGCACTAGAAGGTGCTACAAAAGAGGGGGCCACCATGTCACTGAGGACAGGAAGGAAGAAAAAACTGTTGAGGGGAGGCAAAATCCTCAAGCTAATGCAGCTTCCCAAAAAAGCTTTCAAATGTAGTGAAAGAACACGTACAGCCCACCCAGAATACAGTCAGGACAGCCAGAAGTTATTTAGGGCCCTCAAAAATGTTAAGTTTGAAACTTCTCAAATAAAAGCCAAATTTCAAAGAAAAGTTCACGATACCAAAAATACACTTGTCTCCGGGCCCTTAGCCCAGGGCTGGACACTGACTCTGACCTCGAACTCTGCCTCCTCCTCCCCTGCCTCTGGAAAAAAAAAAAAAAAATGCTTGTCTCTATCAATGTCTATTTGAAAAGAAATACAAAACTTTCAATGCAGTTTATGAACTTAGAGAAAATAAACCAAACAGAAACAGAGTGAGGAGGTACTTGGTGAAGAAATGAAAAAGAGACAACTTTAGGAGGCAATGTATGAAGTAAAAGCCACCTTAAAGGAATTCCACATTTTTGATTTCATGTTTAAGAGTACATGGATGCTCAGAAACAAGATCAGCCCTTCTAGAGCCACTAAAAAATATCAGACTCAAGTTTTCAGAGACAGGTGCGACTGATTTTTACAGTAAAATTTCTCTTTGAACCCAATGAATATTTCTCCAATGGGGCGTTGACTAACACAGACATATTTGGTTTAGGCCCAGGTGATTCTGGTCTCTATCTTCCTTGAGGACTTGAGATTACAGCCTTCATAGGAAGGGGGAAATGCCAGCCAGTGAGCCATTAAGCAAGGGAAGTGGAACTTCCAGAACAGTGTACAGAACAACTTCCAGTTACTCCTTTCCAATTACTTTTTTATTCCTGAAATGCCTGACTTTGGGATGCTATCACTAAAATCGATAAACATTTTAATTAGGGTACCTTTTCCATGATCATAAATCCTGACATTGGTATTATACTTCACTGGACAAGCATTTGATGACTCACAATGACTCAAAGTTTCCAAACACTACATAAGAAGTGGTTGTGGAGGACAGCTCTAATGATAACAATGATGATGCAGAATAGGAAAGAGAATCTTAAAGCAAACACTTCTTTGCAGAGTGCAAGCTGTAGTGAGCTGGGTGAACTATTAAAGAATAGCCTCAACATGCTCTGAGTTGCTAACAGCTTCTTCTTATTATCATTATTTTCTATGTAGCTAAATAAGAAGCTTTGTAAAGGTTTTTAAAATCAATGCTTTCTTCTTAAAATTTCAATGATCTCCACTTTTCAGTCAGGTTTAGAATTCACTGCATCCTTGAACGTCTATAGTTTGCTTCTGGTGAAGTTCTTTTGTCATAGCTGTAAGACCACAGCTGTAAAGTATCAGAACGTTTAATGAAGGCCAGAGTGGCTTAGAAAACCTTCTTGAGAAACCAACTTTAGTAGTTTTCAACCCAGCTTGCATGACTTGTGCCTTCATCATTGTGTAGTAGAAATGGTTTCTTGTACTAACTAGTAAACGGTGCACTTTTAACCTACGTGTGTGGTTAAGAGCTTCAGTAAGACAGTCTTCGATAACTATTAGCTTCTTTGAGGATTTTTGCATTGACCATTAAATTAAAAGAAACTCAGTCATAGTCAGGTGATTAAGTCTTCATTTTATATTTAGTCATGAAGTACATTCAAACAAGTTAAAATGTATCTCTTAGGAATGCTATCCTATAACATTTGAGAAGCCTCTTTCAAGCTCAAGCTTTTTCATGTTAGCCTAAAATATTAAGGAAAAAATCATTCTAATGTACTGTGTTCCCTAGTCTAGTACCATAGGCACCCCATGAGGAATAGTGAGAAATGCAAATTATCAGGCCCCACACAGATTCTACTTAATCAAACTCCAAGGTGGACCCAGCAATATTTCAGAAGTGTTCCAGGTATATACAAGTTTGAGAACCACTGACTTTAACGAGAAGAGCCGACAAAGTAGAGACATGCCTACATAGTTTCATTTCCAAGCACTCATTCAAATTAACTTCCATCACCAGCTATTCATTGGATCTTGATCATCTATTTCTTTGGGTTAAGACATTGTGTGTTGATGTAACAAGTGATTCAACAGCATCTGAACATACTAAAAATTATGTAAATATTAGTGATTATTATTTATCAATTTACTGGGGTTAGAGGCACTACTGAATGGAGACAGGAAAGGAAGATGGTGCTAAGTGATTGCAGATTTTTTTTACTACTGACAGTATTACAGATGTCCCCTATTTTACCCCGTTTGCCACCCTCCACCCAGCTCTCACCCCACCTCAGGCCTTCACTATTCTCTGTATCCATGGGCTATGCATATATGCATATAAGTTCTTTGGTTAATCTCTTCCTGCCCCCCACCCTCTCCTTTGAGATCTGTCAGTCTCTTCCATGCTTCCATGCCTCTGGACCTATTTTGTTCGTCAGTTAATTTTATTCATTAAATTCCACATATAAGTGAAATCATGTGATATTTGTCCTTCTCTGACTGGCTTATTTCGCTTAGCATAATAATCTCCATATCCATCCATGCTGTCAAAAAAGGTAAGAGATCCTTCTTTTTTATAGCTGCATAGTGTTCCAAGGTGTAAATGTACCACAGCTTTTTTATACACTCATCTACTGATGGGCACTTGTTTCCAGATCTTACCTATTATAAATAATGATGCTATGAGCACAGGGGCAAGAGCTCAGTGGAGAGTGGCAAAGGGAGTAAAGTGGGGACATTTTAATACTGTAATACTCTCAACAATAAAAATAAATTTTTTAAAAAGATAATGTCAGGTCCTCAAAGGCTTTCTTGACATTTACTTTTCAATAGAGCCTTCAGGGAAAATGATGACTTCTGTATAGATAGGCTCAACCAGTGGTTCCTAAACTTTGTTGCACATTGCACTCACCTGGGGATCTTTTAAAAAAGCCTAGCTCCTACTCCCAGATATTGGCATAAGGTGCAACCTAAGTATCAGGAGGTTTAAAATCTCCCCAGGTGATTCTAATATGCAGCAAAATTTGGGAACTATTGAGGTAAATCCTCAAAGTTATTAGTGCTTTTTTTCCTGTGTATTTTCTGAAATTTTCCTGCTTTGTTTTGGGTAGTCATATGTAGTTAAGGTGTGTGTGTCTGTGTGATTTCAGCTTTTTTAATAGGAGTATCATTTTTCATTATTTGCAATGTGATTAGCTTTACATTAATTTTTACTCTTTAGTATTTTTATTATTAATAATAATTATCCCCCTGAAAAATTAGTTATACTTATGAGCAAATTATCTGTCCAAAACAGACATCTGCAAGCTACAATAGTTCACACATAATGTGGGAATACTAATTTGAATTTTCTTTTCAAGGCCCCGCTCCTCCTTGAAGATATAAGCATTAGGGAAAATTTCTGGGATAGGATGGGCTGCAATGAAGCCCTTCTTAATATCAGTAATCCTAAGGAGCAACTCTGCTCAGAGCCTTTGGCTGCCAGTTATATTCAATTATTCTCAGATAAAAGTAAGTCAGGCTGCTACTTGTGCTTTTATCTCCTCATTAGTGTTATCCCCAATACTGCTATTATAGAAGGACTGCTGCTGGGAATGGGGTAGTGAATGAACATATCTGTTTATGTAATACAATGACCTTGTACTAATTCAATATATAGAGTCTTGGAATTTGGGGAGGGGGGGATTTTAGAGTTCATTTAGACCAGCCTCTCCTCAACTCTGCCACTTCTAGCTGTGGGAACTTGGACAAATTAGCTAACCTCTCTGCCTTAGTTTCTATATCTATGAAATAAAGATAACAGTACCTACCTCACAGGTTAGCTGTAAAGACATTTAAATGAGGTGATACTTGTATGTACTTAGAACAGTTCCTAATTCAAAAATTGTTTGGTTAGCTTTCCTTATTCTATCAGTCCCTGTGGTAAAACTTTATTTGCATTTATCTGATTTATTTATCATAAGGACACTGCAAGGAAGTTGTTATCATAACCCTTCATGAAAGAGGAAACAACTGAAGCTCAGAGAAGTTAATAACATACAAGGTCACCCAGCCAGTGATGTGTGGAGCTGTGATATAAACCCAGGTCTGTCTGTTAGATTCCACAGCCCACGTGTGCTCCTTCTACTCCACCCCGCTGTTGGTATTTGTATGTGGAAGAAGTTCAGCTTGTATCATGGTCTCTATACCTGGGGCTCAGACATATAAGGGCATGTTTTGCAAACTAGTATAGCTGGTTTGAAGAAAGTTTGTCTGCATAGTGGCTGGGAAGCCCTGTGTGAGAAGTCAGGTTGTGCCCACCACAGTGTGGGATAGGATGTCCCAACAGAAACCTATTTTTAAGGAATGCTGGGGGAAAACATCTTAAGGGAAGTGGGATCCAGGAATGAAGAACTTGAGTAAGCAAGCATACCTTAAGCCATCAGAGGGGCGTAATGTTTGAGAGCAACATGGCCTCTTGTGTGCACGTGTTTGTCCTAGTTAAAAGAAAAGTAAAGTGTATGTTCACTAAACTCAAACATAAGGAATACCAGCAACACTATTTGGGGCTCCTCTGACCAAGGATAACATGCTACAGAAAGATCCACCTCACATATGCATTCTCAACTTTATCATAGGCCATTGTGATAACATATGAGTACCTCTCCAAGCAATGACCACTATCAACACGAGAATTTTCTACTCAGTAAAATAGCAGTGAGATCCACTATGCCCATCAGTGCTATAGAGGCTATGGTGCCTGATATAACAGGACTATAGTATAAGTTGACACTACCATACCAGCAGAGTAGTAACAGTATCCAGTGGGCCAGTAGATCTGTGAAAAATACAATACCCAGTGAGAACCCCTCTATCTAGTGAATTGATAGAGTGCCATTAGGTACAAAACAAAATATATATGATACATCTCTTGGGTGTCTCAAACACTTAGCAGATAATAGATTTTTAAGCTCCCTCCTCCCACCACCATATAAAATACACAAGATAGATTAGATCTCAGGGAAACACATTTATTCATTCATTTGACAAATACTGATTTTGTATTTTCTGTGAAGTTACCAAATGCTCTGGATGCTGTAGGGGAGCAAAATTTTCCACCCCAAAATATGCCACTTTGGCATATTGATTATTTTGAATTATAGTTACTTAAGAAACAGCTTGTGCAAGAAGGGCATGCTGACCCTCCTTTGCCCTTCGAAAGCAGAAAATGTATCTCTCACATGAAAGGTAGAGAGACAGCCTTATTACCAGAGAGAGGGAATTCAGGGCCAACAAGCCTGTATAAGCAAACTCTTTTACTTTATCACCAATTTAGTATCCCAAGTCCAAACTCTGCTTAGATTCCTCACTAATTAAACCCCCAAGGCTAAGTTTTTTTATCCTTTCAATTCCTCACAAATGTATTGTTTGTCTAAAAAAGTATAAAAGCTGCCTGCTTTAGACATTTCCATAGGTCCCATATCTGTGAGACCCCCATATATATGAAATTAATTTTTTCTCCTATTAATCTGTCTTGTGTCAATTTAATTTTGAGACCAGCCAAGAAGAACCAAGAGGGGTAGGTGAAAATTTCCTCCCCAACAATGTTATAGATATAATGCTGATGGAGCTTCTAATTTTGTGTTGCAAAATTACATAATTGAAATAATTATACAAATACAAAATTGCACTTATGACAAATGCTGTGATAGAGATGGATATGATGCTATTGATATCCAAAAAGGATTTTTACTGAGTCAGTGAAAATAAACAAGAAAGTGAGATCTGAGGGATGAATAGGCATTAATGAGACAAAAAAGGAAGGGAAAAGCATTCCAGGCAGAGCAAATAGCATGTTCAAAGATCGTACTGCAAGATAAAGACTGATAAATGCAAAGATTTGAAGACATAATACACTATGAGGCTGAAGACTCAGGGGAAGCAAGACCATATAGGGCCTTGTAAATCATGGTAGCTAATTTTATCTTAATCTCCAAATCAATGGAAAGCTTCTGAAAGCCTTTAAGCAAGAAAGAGGTTGTTACAGAATTAGTATTATGAAAAATCACTCAGTTATGCCACTCCTCTGCATAAGATTGTCCAGAGAAACCAAAATCCTTCCACCATGCTCTGCAAAGCTCTGACATGTATCTACTTCTCTCCTGTTGTTACCTCTGCTCTAACCACATTGACTTCCTTGCTAAATCCTAGAAAATACCAACCTTGTTCCTACCTGACAGCCATTGGACTTGTTATTCATTCTATCTGGGATGTTCTTTCCCTAGATACTTTCATGAATCACCTGCTCTCTTTGTTCAGGTCTCTGCTCAAACATTATTTACTCAGAGAAGTCTTCTCTGCCAAATTCATCTAAAATAGCACCCTCTCGCACCATTCCCTTGACTGTTTAATTTTTCTTCATGGCATTATCAATACCTAACATTTTATTAAATATTTGCTTATTGCCCACCTCTCCCAATAGAATGTATCCCAATTGATAAATACATTCTTATTGGATAAATGGATAAATTAATGACCTCAATGTAAAGAATATACAGATGCTCCCTGACTTACAATGGGGTTATGTCCAGATAAACCCATCATAAGTTGAAAATATTCTAAGTTGAAATGCATTTAATACACCTAACCTACCAAACATCATACCGTAGCCTAGCCTACCTTAAACATGCTTAGAACACTTATATTAGCCTACAGTTGGGAAAAATCATCTAACACAATGAATACACAGTAGAGCATCTGTTGTTTACCCTCATGATCTCGTGCCTGACTGAGAGTTGCAGTTGGATGCTGCTACCCAACATCACAAGAAAGTATTATAATACATATTGCTAGCCTAGGAAAAGATCAAAATTAAAAATTTGAAGTACACTTTCTGCTAAATACGTATCATGAAGCTGAAAATCAGAAGTGAAACTATCGTAAGTCAAGAACTGTCTGTATTAGAAGGGGGCCATAGTGAATGTAGAGAAGCAAATTAGGGACAATTATAGTATTCCAGATGAGAGTTGATAGCTTGGACTGGGATGATAATGGTGGAGGGGTAAGAATGAATAACTTAGATATATATTTGGAGTGGTAAAATTGATAGGACTTGATGAATTGGATACAGCAGTTGATAAAGGGAGGAGAATATCACAGATGACTCCCAGGTTACATATTAAAATCTACTTGTACAGTATTTTCCAACAAAGTTCCAGCAAACATACTATTTCAAGTATTCTTTGTTATGGACCCTAAAATGTCATTTTCATGGAATGGAATTATACTTACAGAGGCTACTTCAGAAAGACTAGACTCAGGCTTGTTCTAATAGGGAAAACCACCCTAAAATAACTGTTATCCAGAAGGGGGCCCACATTCCCCTCCTTCTAACACCACACACCAAAGCTAACCATATGCATTTGCTGTAAAGTATTACAGGGCAGTAAGGAGCTAGGAAAATTCCAGGGCAGGAGGAATAGGGAAACTGAGACAGGAAAGTTAAAACAAGGCCAAACTGTGGGCAATTTGCAGCTGGCCCACATACAACCAGCCATTATCTTCCCCAGCCAAGGACACTTGAGAGCAAATGGTTCTAAGCCTTCCTAACAAGAGAGTGCAGGAAAGAAGGGAAGGGGAAAGGAAAAAAGGGGAGTTTTACTCCCTAAGCAGAGAATACAGCAGTCTTGGGGTTTGGCAAGATAAAATTGCCAGGTGCTTCTCATGAATTCTGGGAAGGCCACAACAAAGTAAAAAGGGACCTTGAGAATTAATCTGTAACAAAATATTCAGCAGAGGAATTTTGAGTCCTATAGACAGAAGGGTATATAATGGCTCAAACTCCCATCCAGCTTGCTCTTCAGATTAGCTGAGAGCCTGTCTGTGCTTCAGAAGCCAGATGTATAGATTTGCTTGCCTTGCTTCTTTAATAAAGGTGCTTGCTTTAATTGCTTTAATAAAATTGGTTTATCACAATGCCATCAAGGTCTCTCATATAAATTCATATAAACTCTCAAACCATAAGGAGCCTAAGGGGACAGCCTTCTCCCTCTGACTCAGGGGGCTGTCCGATAACACCTCTCTGGTATCTGTGAGAGGTGCCTGTCACAGAAGTACCACTTGTACCTGAAATAAAAGCAGATCAACCAGGACACATGAGGATGACACCTTTACTCCACAATCAGCCAGCACAGAATCATCTCCTAAAATTACATTAGCCATTAAAAAGAAATACTACAAATTGAGGGACATATTACAAAACATTGGACTTTATTCCTTAAAACTGTCAAGTTGAAGGGGAATTTGCCACCCCAAAATATGCCTCTTTGGCATAAGGATTATATTGAGCTGGTTTTTAAGAAATGGCAGACACAAGAGAAGCTCTGAAAACTGAATAGAAGTTACCCTTTTGTAAGAGATATTTCCATGTATAAGGAAAATGTCCATTTGTAAGGGTGACCTCCTCTTCTACCAGGAAGAAGAGATTGACTATATGTTTGAAACTATTATTGATGGAGAAAGCAATGACTTAAATCTGCATAACAACCATACTCTTGTTTACTGTACTTTGCCTGATAACCTCTTATAGGCGGCCTTCCTCCTTCCCCAGTATCATTTGTCTTTAGCTGGAGATGGTATTTAAGGTGGTGGTTTAGGGTATTTCAGGGAGTTACTCAGTTTCCCTGGGTCTTTCCCATGTATACAGAAAATGTACATATTATTAAACTTTCGTTCGCTTTTCTCCTGTTAACCGGTCTTATATTACAGGGGGTTCTCAGCCAAGAATCTGGATGTACAGAGGGAAAATTATTTTTTCCTCCCCTACAAAGTCAGCAAAAACAAGGAAAGTTTGAGAAACTCTCAGACCATAAGGAGCCTAAGGAGGCATGATGACTAAGTGTAAGGTGGCATCCTGAATGGAATCCTGGAATAGAGAAAGGATATTAGTTAAGAAACAAGAACATCTGAATAAAGTATGGACTTTAGCTGCCAGTATATCAGTAGTGGTTAATAAATTGTGACCAATGTGCCATGCTGTTCCCAGAGGAAAAAGGTTCTTCCACAGTCTCGTAGGAAATGAATTTCAGGGACACACATGTAGGAGGATTTTAAGTGATAGTGGCAAGATTTATTAGAGTACCATTGAAAATGCTGTCATATTTGACGAGGCACTTACCTGGTGGGTCCAGCAGCAGAAGCTGGCCCATGTTGTTGATCTGCCCCCAGATAATACTGCACCTGATGTCTCATCCACAACCAGGTGGTTCACCTCCACCTTACTACAAAAAAGTCTCACTCCAGGGGACACAGGCCCCCACTTGTGTCTACCAGGCCCAGGAGGGTCTGGGCCCAAAGCTGCGGTGCCAGTACCCTCAGCATGGAGTCTCCAGCAGTCCAGCTCATTCTCTGCTCCTGGCTGCCCTTTCGCTGGCGCAGTTGCCAAAGAGAGACTGGGGGTTTGTTAAGCTTCCCTCTATTTCCTTGGACTTGGGAGAGAGTAGGCTTTCCTTCAAAATCTCCATTCTCTTTCCTCGCTTTTCCTAGGCTTGCGTCCTTATCCTATCCAATCTTTCCCAAGATTTTCCCAGGGTAGTCTCCTTCAATTTATGGTCACCATTTTGGCTCCTACTGTGCATGCACCTAGTGAATGTACTTCCCCCTGTGGCATCTTTGGGCTCCCCAAGGTGACTATAAAGCTTAATCAGGCTTAATCAGGTATCTGTTTCTGATTGGTTCTGATTGGTTAGCTCCTTCCCTTTTGATTAATATCTAACTACCTACCTACTGTAACAATATTAATGAAATATATTAATAATAGGGGGAACTACGTGTGGGGTATATAGGAACTCTTGGTAATATCTTTGTAATATTTTCTGTAAATCTAAAGCTGCTCTAAAATAAAAGGATGTTTGAACTGCACAAACACACACACTTACAATGCAGATCTCAATCCATTGCCTTATTCATGTATAAATAGATCAGAATTCTTTCTTTCAAGTGATTTCTTACAGGTACTGGTTTTTATAAACACTAGATCTTTTCAGACACAGTACTTTCAAATCCTGAGAAGATCAAGGGAAAAGTTGTGAGATCTCCGTCCATTGGTAGGAGAAGAAAATTTTTTAAAAAATTAATATAAACAATTCCTGCTTGTCCATCCAGAATTACTAGAATATTGAGCAGAATTAAGGTTATATACAGTTTTGCCTTGTTTTGGGGAGATAGTTTATAAATTACTGCATGTCTAATATTTGTTCATTATCACCAAATCTGTCCTCCAGTTAATAACGTTCTCAATAAAAGAGTTACTCAGAATTTCTATTGGCTTTTCTGTTGAAGTGTGGCATACATAGGTAAAAAACTCAGAACAGTAATTTCATTAAATTATTCCCTACACAACCCACAACTTCACACACTTTAATGGAAGCGGAGGATGATGAAGAAAAGGACAAGAAGTAAAATTTTAGAGAAAATTCCCAATAAAACACAAATCACAGAATCACAAAATTTCAGAGCCAGGATAAACACTAAAGGGCCAAAATCCCCATGGTGCAGAGCAGAGCCTAAGACAAAGAGAGATTAACTGATTTGCCTAGAGTCACAAATCTTCAATGGCCTTTCAACTCCAAGCAGGCTCATTCTATTCATACTCTAGTTTTGTCTACACACTGATCCAATAAAGTATTTTATTAGTATGGCAAAAGGTCAGTAAAAGAGTTCATAGAAGTAGTTAGACTTGTGTTTATTAAACAATTAGTAATAACATTGTGCATAATAGAAGGTTCCATACAATTATTTTTACACCCTGGTTATGAACAGCTGTGGTACCTGGTTCTTTTAATAAAACCTGACCTCACCATAAGAATCAGAAATTGATCCATGAATAAAACAGGCTGTGAAGAAAATTAAAAAGTGTATATATACAAAGCTTCACAAAATGCCTAGCACATAGTGAACCATTCAATAAATTTTAGTAAATATATATGTAAAAAATGAAACTAAACCACCTTCTTACACCATACACAAGAATAAACTAAAAATGGATTAAAGAATTAAATGTAAGGCTCAAAGCCATAAAAATCCTAGAAGAAAACACAGGCAGTAAAATCTCAGACATTTCTCTTAGCGGTATTTTTTCTGATTTATCTCCTCGGGCAAGGGAAACAAAAGAAAAAATAAACAAATGAGATTACATCAAACTAAGAAGTTGTTGCATAGCAAAGCAAACCATCAAAAAAATGAAGAGACATCCCACTGAAAAAGAGAACATATTCACCAACAATATATCTAATAAGGGGCTAATATCCAAAATTTATAAAGAATTCATAGAAATCAACACCAAAAAAATCCAATTAAAAAATGGGCAAAGGACCTGAATAGACACTTCTCCAAAGAGGACATACATATGGACAATAGACACATGAAAAGATCCTCAGTATCACTAATCATCAGAGAAACGCAAATTAAAACCGCAATGAGATATCACCCCACACCTGTTAGAATGGCTATCATCAATAAATCCGCAAACAAGTGTTGGTGAGGATGTGGAGAAAAGGGAATCTTCATGTACTGTTGGTGGGAATGCAGATTGGTGCAGCCACTATGAAAAACAGTATTGAGGGTTCTCAAAAAATTAAAAATAGAACTTCCCTATAACCAGCAATTCCACTTCTGAGTATTTATCTGAGGAAACCCAAAACATGAATTCAAATGGGTATATGCACCCCTATGTTCATTGCAGTGTTATTTATAATAGCCAAGATATGGGAGCAACCCAAGTTCCAATCAATACATGAGTGGACAAAAAAGTGGTGGTACATATATACAATGGAATATTACTGGACCATAAAAAAGAATGAACTCTTAGCTTTAGTGACAGCATGGGTGGACCTAAAGGGTATTACGCTAAGTGAAATAAGTCAGACAGAGAAAGACAAATACCATATGATTTCACTTATATGTGGAATCTAAAGAACAAAATCAATGAACAAACAAAATGGAAACTGATGATAGATACAGATTGATTGATAGATGGTTGCCAGACGGGAGGGGGTCTGGGAAGCTGGGTGAAAAAGGTGAAGAGATTAAGAAGTACAAATTGGTAGTTACAGAATAGTCACAGCATGTAAAGTACAGCATAGGGAATACAGTCAATAATATTGTAGTAACTATGTATGGTGCCCATTGTGTACTGGAAATATCATGGGGAACACTTTGTAAAGTATATGATTGTCTAACCACTATGCTGTACACCTGAAACTAATATAAAATACTATTGAACATAAACTGTAATTGAAAAATAAAATTTAAAAAGATTTAGTAAATACAATAAGAAAAAATCCAAGTCCTTATTGAAGCCATTCCAGTCTTTAGATACCTACATTACTTCATCTTCTGCTACTCTCCCCACCCCATCTGACAATTTGTACTCAAGACAAATAAAACCAAAAAAAAAAGACAAAACCAATTGGAATGCCCTCTTACACCACGCTACTTTTTATCTCCTCTTCATTGCTTATGTTTTTTCCTTAGCCTGGAACTTCACAGGGTACAGCTCCTTGACCTAGAAAGCTCATACCACTTGATCTTCAAGGCCTAAATCATTGGTATTTTCTCTGGTAAGTTTTTTTCTTTTCTTTTTTCTTTTTTTTAAAAACATTACAGATGTTCCTTTTTCTCCCCAATTACCTATTCCACCCTGTCCCACTCCCCTCCCCAGTCCTTCTCCACACCATTGTCCATGTCCTTGGGTTGTGCATATATGCATATAAATTCTTTGGTTACTCTCTTCCCCTCCACCTACCCACCCTCCTCCATCCCTCTGAAATTCATCAGTCTGATCCATGCTTCCATGTCATTGAATCTATTCTGTTCACCAGTTTATTAAGTTCTTTAGATTCCACATATAAGTGAGATCATGGGATGTTTGTCTTTCTCTGCCTGGCTTATTTTGCTTAGCATAATATTCTCCAGGTCCTTCCATACTGTCCCAAATGGTACAAAATCCTTCTTCTTTACAGCTGCATGGTATTCCATGGTGTAAATGTCCCACAGCTTTTTTATGGACTCATCTACTGATGGGCACTTGGGCTGTTTCCAGATCTTAGCTATTGTAAGTTGTGCTGCTATGAACATAGGGATGCATATATTCTTTCTGATTAGTATTTCAGGATTCTTAGGATATATTCCTAGAAGTGGGATCACTAGGTCAAAAGGCAGCTCCATTTTTAATTTTTTGAGGAACCTTCATACTGTTTTCCATAGTGGCTGCACCAGTCTGCATTCCCACCAGCAGTATACCAGGGTTCCCCTTTCTCCACATCCTCCCCAACACATGTCATTTGTTGATTTGTTGATGGCATCCACTCTTACAGGTGTGAAGTGATACCTCATTGTGATTTCAATTTGTATCTCTCTGATAATTAGCAACGTTGAGCATTTTCTCATATGTCTCTAGGCCATCTGTATGTCCTCTTTGAAGAAGTGTCTATTCTGGTCCTTTGCCCATTTCTTAATTGGGTTGTTTGTCTTCCTCTTGATGAGTAGTATGAGTTCTTTGTACACTTTGGAAATTAGCCCCTTATCAGATACAACCTTGGCAAATATGTTTTCCCAGACTGTGGGGTTCCTTTGTATTTTGAGGCTGTTTTCTTTTGCAGTGCAGAAGCTTTTTAGTTTGATGTAGTCCCATATGTTTATTTTTTCTTTTGTTTCTCTTGCCCTAGGAGATGTATCAGTGAAAATTCCACTACGTGGGATGTCTGTGACTTTACTGCCTATATTTTCTTCTAGGATTTTTATAGTTTCACAACTTACATTTAAGTCTTTTATCCATTTTGAGTTTATTTTTGTGTATGGTGAAAGTTGGTGGTCTAGTTTCATTTTTTTACATGTACCTGTCCAATTTTCCCAGCACCACTATTGAAGAGACTGTCTTTACTCCATTGGATGCTCTTGCCACCTCTGTCAAATATTAACTGACCATAATGGCGTGGGTCTATTTATGGGGTCTCTGTTCTGTTCCATTGATCTATGTGTCTGTTGTTGTACCAATACCAGGCCGTTTTGATTACAATGGCTTTGTAATACAGTTTGATATCCAGTAAAGTGATCCTTCCCACTCCATTCTTTTTTCTCAAGATGTCTGCTGCTATTTGCCGTCTTTTTTAGTTCCATATAAATTTTTGAAATGTTTCTTCTAGGTCTGTGAAATATGCTGTTGATATTTTAATAAGAATTGCATTGAATTTATAAATTGCTTTGGGTAGTATGGATATTTTAATGATATTAATTCTTCTAATCTATGAGAATGGTATATTCTTCCACTTGTTTATATCTTCCTCTATTTCTTTTTTCAGTGTCCCGTAGTTTTCCGAGTACAGGTCTTTTACAATCTTGGTTAAGTTTATTCCTAGGTATCTTATTTTTCTAGTTGCAATGGTAAATGGTATTGCTTTTTTAGTTTCTCTCTCTGAAAGTTCATTTTTGGTATATAAGAATGCCATTGATTTCCAGATGTTGATTTTGTATCCATCTACCTTGCCAAATTCGTTTATCAAATCTAGTAGTACTTTGATGGAGTCTTTAGGGTTTTCTATGAACAATATCATGTCATCTGCAAATAATGACAGTTTCCCTTCCTCCTTACCAATTTGGATGCCTTTTATGTTTTCTTCCTGTCTGATGGCTGTGGCAAGGACTTCCAGTACTATGTTGAATAAGCATGGTGAAAGTGCACATCCCTGTCTTGTTCCTGTTTTTAAGGGAAATGGTTTCAGTTTTTATTGAACTCCTAAGTCTAAGTTAGGAGCCTCTCCTCTTTGTTCTTTCTGAACCTTAAATTCTTTACCTGTTTACATGTTTCTTTGTCTGTCTCTCTTTCCTCATTTGAGAGCAAGCTCTTCGAAGTCATGAACAATGGGATTTTGTGGTTGTTTCTGTTGGTAATTTTAAAATATATAGAAATATTGAAAGAATAATACAACATTCACCTATGTTTCTAATATCTACAAGTAACCATTATCAACATTTGGCACTTCTGCTTCCAGTCTTTTTCTATTTGTTTTCAGTCTTTTTCTATTTATTTTCTTAAAAATAATTTATGAAAATACTGTTCATTGTTTCAGAATAAAATATTATAGATTAAGCCAAAAGTCCCCATGACCTCCACTCCATGCTCTATGCCCTCCCTGCCTTTCCAAAGGTAACCAAACACTAATATAAGTTTGATACATATGCTTCCAATCTTTTTTATACATTTATAAATATATTCATATAAAATATATAGTATTGGCTTGCACATCATTCTCCAAATGTCATGTGGCTATGTGCATCATTCTGTCACTTACTTTTTTCACACAAAAATATTTTTGAAATATATCCATGTTAATATATACATCTACTTAATTGCTTTTATTTTTTTTTCTTTTAATTTCTGTATAATAATCCATTACATAGATGTACCTCATTTTATTTCTCCTTTCCCCTATTGATAGGCATTTAGGTTGTTTCCAAGATTTTGCTATTACAAAAAAGTTACAACAATCGTGCTTTGCTACATATCTTGATGTATAAATATTACTTCAACAAAGAGACCTAGAAATAGAACTGCTAGATTGTAGGTTATGTGAAGTTTCTTTCAAAGGACACTGACAAATTGCTTTCCAATGTAGCTGTACCAATTTCTTTGCCCATCAGCATTGTTCAAGAATTGTGATTTTCTGTCCAGCCAGTGTGGCTCAGTGGTTGAGCATCGACCTATGATCCAGGAGATCACAGTGCGATTCCCTGTCAGGGCACATGCCCAGGTTGTGATCTCAATCCCCAGTAGGGGGCATGCAGGAGGCAGCTGATCAATGACTCTCTCATCATTGATGTTTCTATCTCTCTCTCTTCTTCTTCCTTTCTCTCTCTGAAATCAATAAAAATATATTTTTTTAAAAAAAAAGAATTGTCATTTCCCTCTATCCTACCAACACTTGCTGTTGTGAGCCTTTAAAATTTTGCCAATATTATCACAGATAAAAGATGTCTCATTCCTGTTTTTTACTGTATTATTAATCTCTATATCTCTAGCTCCTAGCAAGTACTTGGCACATGTTGGTTGCTTGTTAAATATTTGCTCAGCTCTAATTCTGATGTCACATATAGGTCTTGTCCCTGGACTGCTGATACTTCAGAACAAAACTAGGTGTCTCCTTTCAGCAAGAACCAGAGGGAGATCCCAGTTTCCTCATCTCTAGGCAAACCTGCGAGGAAAGGTAAAGAAAAAACTGCAGGTGATGTAATTTTCTTTAGAGATTTAGCATTCCCTAAAGTAGCATTCAGTGAATCATTTTTTACCTCTGTATCAATAATCCTTCATGATCAGTCAGGTTAGCATCTAGCTCCTTCCATCTGGGAGCTAAGGGCACATCTCAACAGACAGCAGGAGTGGGAAACAATATATCTGTTCCCCAGTGGCTCTGTTGCATCAATGGAAGGAAGATAGGTGTGGAAGGAATAGTTTGACTTTCTTGTGGTCTCCATGGAGGTACTTGTTACAGACATTATGCTTATAAAAACAGGTTTCCCCTTTCTCCTGGGCATACATCTAGACCACATTCACCCTTCCTCCTATAGTTAGTTCTATCAATGTGAATGGTTTTTGCCCAGTGGAATATGGGTCAAAGTGATATAAAACATCTCCAGTCTTGACCCATTAAAAAACCTCCTATATAATATCCTCCATGTTCTCTTCTCATTACAGCTGGCTGGACTAAAGATAAACCCTAGAGGAACCTTAGGAATGCCATGCCAAAGATATCAGAACCATAAGATGAAAGGAGTCTGGGTCCCTGGATCACCACTTGAAGAAGTGGTATAAATAAGGAAGAAACTTTATTGGTTTAAACCACTGAGAGTTCAGGGTTTATCTATTATAGCTGCTAGCATTTACTTCAATAAATACAAGATTACACCTAGAATATTTTGCAAACCTTTTCAAAAACACAAATAATCCAGTATTTACATCTCTAAGTGAGGAGAGTTCATATTCTTTGGGGACAAGACATAGAATTGGCAATGTTACCTGTTAGGATAATTGTTAGTCTCACAAGACAGATAACAACACAAAGCATAATTGATATACCTACCAATGCGAATGCTATGCAACAACAACTGGAAAAAAAATTTTCCCAAAAGATTGCAGGGCTGAAATAAGCAACATTCTTGTCAGAAGAAAAACTTACTTAATCAGCTCTGTTGCCTAATCAAGTTATAAAATGAAAGAGGAAGACATTGCTAGCAAGTCTCCACTACAACTGTTAGGCATGAATTTAGTTTGATAGTGTCATAAATGAGTAGTCCTCAATGAGAGCTGACACTGCAGTTCTCAGCAGAAAGGCTCCAGGCTGGTAAAGTAGCTAGAGGGCTGCAACACTGCTGCTTCCCATCTGAAGGCTGAAAACACACAGGAGAAGGAACATGTATAAAAACAGCCAGGAATGGGATACAGGGAGGAAAGAATGGAGAAGGAAATCTCATGTGTGTAGTTCTAGACTATCTTATTTAGGATTAAAGTTCCCATATTTGCATTAACATTTTGCTCTCAGTTTATAGTGACATTGTTTTAATTCTGGAAGTTCCTCACCTATAAAAATTTTCTTTACAAGGCAGGATCTGTCTGATTCATCTCTGTATAGGGACTGCTCCTAGTACAGTATAGACATATAAGATTCTTAACGGGGATTAAACTAATGACAAGGACAAGGTAGCATAATGCTGCAAGAGGTACTTTTCTAGGAGTCACACAAGGCAGGAGGGAAGAGTTACCACATAATATTTAGGTCTTTGCAAAAATAAAGCCATCTGTACACCCACCAAACAAATATTTATTTAGTACCTCCTCTGTGCCAGTCACTGTGGTAGAAAAGAAATAAACAATCCTAGTATCAACATAGTAGAGCAGAGATATAAGTCAGTTGGCACCTAGAATACAGTGTAATCAGTACTCTGACAGATGAAAGAAAGTGCAGGGCACTGTGGGATCTGTACGATTCCAGCTTGAGAATCAGAGATTTTTCAGAAGATATTCATTGAACAGTCACTGTGTGCCAGGTCCTGTGCTAGATGCTGGAGTTACAGAGGTGCCTTGAGACATATGCTCTTGTTCTAGAAACTCCAGGAGCTCACGGGGGACACAAGGCAGATATATCAACCAATAACTCCAAGGCAGTAGGGAAAGTGCTGAACAGAATACATGCTGCAGGAGGTGCCACTAATTCAGTATTTCCAAGTCTGTCTTTCTTAATTTAACCCCACAACTATGACAGAGCAAGTGGCATCACATGGCAATGCCCCAGTGTGCCCAGAATGAGGGCTCCCTCTTCCCAGAACTTCCTAGAGGTGAAGCTACTCAGTCTCAGAAGGAAAGCACAGTGATTTCTGAGCTCCTATTCATTTCAGTGGTTCTGGGCTTAGACATTCACCTTGGGATGCCATTCCCCAAGGAATCTGATTCACACTCTTAGGCCCCAGATGCTTTTCCCTTTTCCTCCAGAACTAGGTTATTTGTTCTTCATTTAGGAAACTAAGTTTATAGTTAGGGGGCTGAAATCATTTGTTCTGCTTATTATATCGTATAGCCCAGAGATAGAGAAAGTGAGCTCAAAAGGCCTCACTGCTTGCAGAACACCTATTGGACCAGTATCTTGGGGCTCAGTGATGCCTTCCACCAGACATGATCAGATGACTCATGAATTTGGAACCAGAAAGCCAGAAAGCTTAATCTTAGATCTTAGAGATCTGTAATCTATATCAACCTCTTAATTTTACAGATGAGCATACTGAGAAAAAGGCCCAACAGGTAGTTAATGAAAGAATTGGAGCTGCAATCAAGGCTTCTCAACCACTTTTGAGAACATAAGATTCAGGCCAATGTAAGAGTAGGAGAGATCCTGAGAGTAAGAGATCTCCTAAGAGAAAGAAAATTGAGGGCTCTAAGATCCAGCTGGCCCACCCAACATGGAATCCTCCCTCCAATACTAACCATGAAAAATCAATGGGTTTGATTTCATTAAAGGAACTTTCAGATGTCCTTACATTCCTCCCTCATCCGCCAACCCCAATATAAACAACTATCAACACCTCCAACTTGGAGGAAAAATAAGACAAAAGCATTGGATTGCTCTCTTTGGGACCAACCCTCCTTATTTACACTGAAGCATAATATATAATAAATGAGAGAGTCCCTGGAGTTAATAGAAGCATCCTTTCATTTAGGGGGTATTCCTTCACCAGCACCAATAGATTATATACTAGCCAATGTACACTAATGCACTGAGGTCCTTCCAGAATATAAATTAACAAATACAACTCCCAAGCATCTCTCTCACTTCAGATGAACTGTGTTACACAATGGGACAGATGGGTTTATGTTGATTCATCCTGGACAGCAGAGGGTAGGGGAGAAGTAGAAGGCACCCTATGGGCAACAGACAGCACTTGATGTGAGAAAACAAAAAAGTACAGGGATGAGGCATGGTTTGATCCTCCTCCTGTGGGCCCCAGCCACCCTTTGGAGATTGCCAGAAAATGGGGAGAAGGAACTAGAAGAGAATCTCAGGTCTGAAAAATAAAAGCATAGTACTATCCGTCGCATTTTCAATATTTCTTCCCTCTCCATTTCTAGTTCCTGAAATAAGTAGTGTCTGAGCCTGGGGACCTAAAAATATCTTGCAGAGACAGGGAACAATTGTCATAATGAAATGATAGAGCCCTTCAAGATGCTGTAAAAGAAAGTTTTGAAACCAACAGTCATTACCAGTCAAATTCTTTTTAAAACACACACAAAAAGCCTCACAAACATTCCAGTTGAGTATTGCTCTTATCTCAAGACTTGCACACTGAAACTGAAGGGAATTATATGTCTCTTATTGATATCCTTGTCCCACTTCCAAATTCAGCCAGTATCAAACAATAGAAAAGATGAGAGGGTAGAGAGCAATGAAAGAATTTATCTCCACAAAATAAAGGTCTTAGAGGACCCTCCAAGACCCATTTTACACATATGCTTTTTTCCTTCAAACTCATATCACACTTGGCATTCTTTTTCACCTGGATGAGGGAAAATGCTATTCAAAGTGCTGAGCTTAATTGATTTGCAGACACACTAACTCTAACGCCAGAGACTACAATTACATATCCCATCATACCCAGGGCCTACAGGAAGCAAACTTTCCCCCTGAAATTTGTAGAGGGGTTTCATAGTCAAGTATTATGATTAACCCAAAGTTCTTCTTTCCAGAGGATATAGGAACACGACAGTTTTTTTTCATCCTTTATGCAGGCTTCAGAAAGTTGACTCTATTAGAAACTTTATAGAGCAGCCTATGACAGCCAGAGTGAATGGCATTCTGGAAAAGTCAAATGAGTTGACAGAATGCTTTGTTTTTCTAGTTTATTTATACCACTAAGCTAAGAAAGCAAAAGATGGGAAGTCACATTTTCTCTTTTACAGGCAAGAAGTTAATAGCTCTGAAGCACCCAGAAATAGGCCTCAGATAGACCAAGCACTTATACAATGTTGTGTTTAAATTTTGAGGAGCTTGCAAAGCTTCAAGCACTTTCAAGTGCTTTCAAGCATATGAGTCTTGCTTCACACAAGCATAAGCCTGGTTGATAGCAGAGAAATAATAATGCTGTTAATCGAAGCATCTTGGAAATGAATCATCCACTCTAACAATCCAGATTGACTTAATGCCCTTTGGACAGTATGACTCAGTCCCTTCATGGAGGGCAATCACTATCTCATTCAGGGCCCATTCACACTCATCTTTGTTTCTGCATGAGCAAACAAGCCAATGGCTTCCCATGATGTAGCCAGAAATATTGGCCTTTAAGTGCTTGTGCCTCCAGAGGAAGAGTTTGGCTGTTACACAAAACTCGGCTGCAAACACCTTCTTTCTGACATCTATCAGCCCCCTTTAGTAATTGATATTACCTAGAGAAGATGGTAAGGGTAAGGTCGGTGTGAACCAGGGAAAAATCCCAATCATAGGATAATTGAAAAAAAACACAGTTTTATTACCATCAAAGAAAAACAACTCAAGCTGGACTCAAAATACTTGAAGGAAGTATCCCAGAATGGCCTGGAGAGACCTATTTAATGAAAAATTAGGAATTATTTGTAATTAATATATCAATAACTGCTATGTAAAAGGGAACTTCTAAGTTAAAGTATTTATAGTTTTTAAAGATAAAGTCTTTTTTAATTGAATTTATTGGGGTTACATTGGTTCACAAAATCATGCAGGTTTCAAGTATACAATAAAACATCATCTGCACACTATTATGTGCCAACTGCCCCAAGCAAAGTCTCTTTCTGTCCCCATTTCCCCCTCTCTTTGCCACCTCCACTTACCTCCACTGCCTTTTCCCTCTGGCTATCACCACACTGTTGTCTGTGTCTAACTGTTATGCATATATGTTTTTAGTTAATCTTCACCTTCTTTCATCCACTCCCACAAACCCCCTCCCCTCGAACAGCTGTCAGTCTGTTCCATGTATGCATGCCTCTGTTTCTATTTTGTTTATTCATTTATTTTGTTCATTAAATTCCACATATAAGTGAGAACATATAGTATCTATCTTTCTCTAACTGGCTTATTTCACTTAGCATAATAATCTCCAGGTCCATCCATGCTGTCGCAAAATGTAAGAGTTCCTTCTTTTTTATGGCTACATACTATTCCATTGTGTAAATGTACCACAGCTTTTTTACCCACTCATCTACTGATGGGCACTTAAGCTGCTTCTAAAGTCTTAAGGGCAGTAAACAGTCCTATATAAAATCCAGATGAAATTTTCCATGAAGAAAAGCTTTGCTAATATTGGTAAAATGGTAATAAATGTTGAAGTTGAATGATGGGTACATGGAGGTTTATTATACTGTTCTCACTCTTTATTATGAAAAATGTTTAACATTTTCCATAATAAAGCTTTTTTGAATATGTTTCTGAACAAAGATAACTTTTGGATCAGCCCTCTGAGTTATTACAAACTTGAAATTACTGGGATTAATATTAGAGCTTTGACTCCACTATAAATTTTTATCAAAGTTCTCAGACCCTTGAACTTTACTCTCCCAAACACAGCCTGCCTATGTTCAAACTCATGGCAAGGGTAATTGGGATCCAACAGAGCCATAACTTGTTTTGCTTCTAGTGAAATATCAAGGGAAGCCTGAGAGAAGGGAAAGAGAAGATAGTAGGCCAGGAGATGAAGGGCTAGCTTTGAAAGCCAAAGCCTGTTTTGATGGCATCGCCTGCTGTCAGCTTCCCACTCCTTCAGAGATATTTGTTACGGAGAGAAATTGTCCTACATTCTCTTGCTTTGGTTCTGTCAACCACCATCATAAATAGGCCACTTTTTCCAGGACAGAATAAGCTCAGCTAGATGGAGAACCCATGGGGGACTGTGGCTTCAGTCCATTGCTTTACTCTAATGAGGGAAAGAATTTTCAGGCTCTGGAGTGTCTTGCATAATGGGGCAATTCTTAATCAAGCATATTTCTCACTTGCTTTTGTTCTACTAAACATCTTGGAGGAGCTAGGAGGGGTTGCACAATGATGCTAGGAAATCCTCCTATATGTGACTGTTTCATTTTACCAAGAAAATATTTCCAGGCAAGAAGCAATAATTCCTATAAACAAAATGGCACTCTCCCCATGGCAAAGTAAACTAAATCCAGGAAGGAAGATATTTTACAAAATGAATTCCACACAAGTCACACAATACTGTAGGCTTTTTCAAGACTTGTGAACTGCAAAGAAAGAGAAAAAGTTGGATAAACTCTCTGCTGCAGTTAGTCACTTGAAATAACTAGCACACTCACAAATCTACCCTTGTCTCTATGGAGACAAGTGGGCCTAGCAACTATCTAAACACTATTACAAGATATTACACATAAGCATCAGTGGTCACCGGGGAATATTGTAGGTAAACAAAAAACTGTTCAACCATCTCAGGCTACAGTCCTACCGTGACACCATGGGAATCTATGTTGTATTTTTATTTGTATTCCCATTGGACAAATTTCCTTCTCTTTAAACAAAGAGAGCTCTAAAGCTGAAAAATTCAGGGTGATTGAATTGAGGGAAACTGTCTTAAAGGCAGCCTTAGGGAAGCATAATTACCTTTCTATGACTTATGATGCTCTACACATTCAAAAACTTACTATGTGGCAGGTGCTCTGCTGGTCACTGGAAAAGAACACTTTAAATTTTTCAAAGATGCTTTCCCAACTGTAACTACTTTTGACCCTTCTAGATAACATAGGAGCTGTCATCAACTGCATTTTACAGATAAGGAAATTAAGAATCTGATATGTGAAAAGATTGGCCCAAGGTCACACCTCAACGTTTTAGTGCATCCAGGAACCCTGGTCTCCTGACACCAAATCCCATTTTAATATCAACTATACAACACCACAGCACTCAAAGGTCAGCCGTAGTGCTCCACATCAGGGGATATACTAAGATGAATGAATTCACCTGACTCAGCATGGCCCCCAAAGAGTTAGCATTCTGACTGTGAATCCAAAACAATAACATTTATTGCTGGTTATCAGTTTATGAAATTTTATCAAGACTAAGTTTATGATATGTGTACTCCTCTGCATGTATATTATACTTCAGTAAAAGGGTCTTTTTATTGTTGACTCTATTACAGCAGTTGCCCATTTTCCCCCACTTTACCTCTCTACACCCTGCCTTTACCACACTATTGTCTGTGTCCATGGATATATGCATATAAATTCTTTGGTTAATCTCTTCCCACCCCACCCCTACCACCACCCTGCCTTCCCTCTGAGATCCCTCAATCTGTTCCATGCTTCTACGTCTCTGGATCTATTTTATTCGTCAGTTTATTTTGTTCTTTAGATTTCACATATGAGTGAGATTATGTGATACTTGTGTTTCTTTGACTTTGCCTCTTAGCATAATATTCTTTTTACCTTTGCACACCCTATTCCTTCTGCCTGACATATGTCTCCTCCCTTCCTCTTTTAAAAATTCCTACTTATTCTTTAAGATTCAGCTCAAATGTTACATTTTCTGGGAAACCTTCCCTAAGGTTTCCATGAAGAATTCCTTTTACGATACCATACCATCATGGACATAAAAGTATTATAGTGATGCCGTTATAATAACCTGGTTATTATTTAACAGGAAAGGAGTGAAAAGGAAGACCAAATAATATAGGCATGCCATTTATACAGCTTTGCCAAAAAGTTACATTTAACATTCTCCAAGTTTGTTACCAGCTGATTGATGGGGAAAGGGACTGTACAAAGGTGGTTTACACCCATGCCCAGTAAAGGTCTCAGTGACGTGGGAAGGTGCTTGCCTGTCAATCACACCTGAAAACAGGTAATTGGCCAGGATGGGCGTGGCCACTACAAGCTCATGAAACCTGAATATTTAAACTTCCAAACAACGGAAGTTCTCTTTCTCTTCTCCCTCTGGTGCACTGGGTTCCTGACTCTTCTGTGGCAGGGGGATGCACTCCCTTGTACCAGCATGGCAAGGCCATGTTGGACTCCACATATGGACTAATAGACCTTACTTAACTTGAATGCTGAACCACATCTAACTGCAACATGTAATAGACACGCTGGCCCTGTTTCTTGCTCTGCTGGAACCCCCGCGGCACCTCTTTCAGGACTGGCTTAAGGGGCGGAGTTCTTTGGAACCCAAGAAGTGTAACTCCACACCAATAAAATCTTCTGCCTCCCATCCTCCCATGGGGGCTTCTGAAAATTCTTATTTCAGCAACACCCCAAGAACCTCTACCTCGCTCCCACGAGAGACAGGAGAGTTTCATTCTCCAGTGACAATAGCACTTATGTTCCTTATGATGACCATACTGTATTGTTAGTTTGTCTCCTGAGTTTTTTAAAGGGAGGTCTGTATTTTTTTCATCTATGTGTCCCAAATATATAGCACAATGCCTGGCCCAAAATGTTGCTCAATAAATGTTGTTAAGTAAATGAATGAATGAGCTATGATAAGAAATGCTATTTATGGTCAACATACAACATATATGGTCAACAAAAAAGTCATGATTAGGCTTCCTTGATGTCCTCATTCTTTATTTGAAACTTTTATGTAAGGATTTAGGAAATTTAGAACTGCCGGCTGGAAGACGAAAAGTTTGTCCTACTATATCTTTTTTTTTTGAGAACTGTTGTTCATTTTATGGATATGAAGGAAGGAAATTGACCATCAAAGTCTTTATTTCAGTCTTTCAGCACCAATGAACTTCTAGTTTTTATTTAAATTCCCTGCCACTGTAGCATGACTCCTAAAATAATTTATTTTCCCCTTTCCTTCTTAATACCCTCCAACTTTATTCCCCCTGCTCCTTCACACACACACCAAGGGCTGATTTTCATTGTATTTCAGTAAACTCCCAAGTATTATGCAATTTATATCAGAAGGCTGGTAATAAAGTAGGACCTTCTCCAAGGTCATTCATATACTCTCTGATATCTGGGAAAATGCTGAGAGAAAAATAGGTAGATAACTCAATCTGTCATGTGTACCTAAGGAGACTGTACAAATACCTCATTTCCATAACAACGTTGTACTTGGTGTCCCAATATAATGAATGAATACGCCATGACTGAAGACTAAACAGAGGCTAATGGTAAATGCATTAATTAGGGACCTGTTTACACTTCTCCTGGGAAGGATGGCCATTTGTTAAAGTTGCTGTCATGCAAGAATACTGACTGAGTTTGGGTCTCCACTCTGGGAGTGCATATAAATTTGTGAGATTCTCCTACATTACCATTTGTTGACAGACATTAATAACACTAATGAAGGCAGGAGACCTTGATTCAAACACACACATGATGAAAGTTGATAATAGATATGTGAACAGAGCCCTCATTAATAAATTTATTAATGATGCAGAGATGGAAGTTAAAAAGGGGGTGTTTAGTCATGTATTTATAGCACTTTCACATCCTTCAATCAAAAATAATTCTTCTATCTCTTTGATGTATCCATTTTTAGTTATGTACCCAAGAAAGCAGAATAATCATGTTCTGGTAAGAGAAATCCAGAGAAAAGAGAATAGATTCAGCTCTATTCATTTAATGACAATTATGTTTGAGACTATTTCATGAAATCAAAAGATCACCAGCTCTTGCTTTGGAAATATGTGGTAATAGACACAAATTAGAGGGTTTATTCAGAGTAAAAGGAGCATTTACTAGTCATGCTCAAGCCTAGTTGAAGTTTTCTAGTTTAGAAAAAGAGGAATGTATTATTACCAATTTGCCTCCCACATAATTGACTTCTTAGATAACTATACCCTTGACAAATAGTCACATTTTAGTGATGTAAATGGTATGTGTTGACATTTCTGGTAACAATTGACAGTTTCATTGTCTTTTTTTATCATGATCGAACGGCCAACTCCTCTATTTCTGATCAAGAGAGGACAACAGGATGCCAATGTCTGCACAGGATCATGCCTTGTAATCATTCACTGTTTGCACTTTTTTGACCAACTTGTAGACAGATTTTATTGAAGACAACAGAATACAGAATGCCAAAACAACTGGTTGGGGCAAAAAAAAAAAAAAATAACTGGTTTGTCCAATGTAAAAAAAAAATTAACAAAGCCAGTTGCATTATTATATTAGTCTTTTACCAATTACTGAAGAGACTCATCACTTCAAGCTAAGTGCTCAGACCTGAAGTCCTGAATAGGTATAATCATATTAAACAATGATTGATACATTAGTTTTATCAAGTTGTATTATCAATCTGAGAATTACAATGCTTGAATTGTGAATGTAGCTGTATATTCTGAAGCATAAAACAGACAAGGAGGTCTCTGCCATTTTTTAAGTGAAAACTTATTCTATTAAAACTTTAAAAACTGTACAATGCCACATAAGGTCTCCAGAGTGAAAGCAGATAGATGACATTTTTAAGAGAAAGATTACCCACTTAGGCTGTTAGGCTTTTTTAGGAGTCTGTTTTAATAGGATTCTGGTTTGAATTAAGCACAAAATGGAGCTGTAACACACAAGAGGCCTAATACTAGCCATGAGTTTGGTCTCAGAGCTAAGAGACAGATGGCTTCCCTTTGCCTCTCAGATGCTTTTGTGTTACAAGCATGTTGATTATTTCATTCTGCTAAGAATCTGCATGCTCTGTGGTCACATGATCGAGCAGTCCCCCAGAGAATATGCAGGATATGGACAGTTTCCAGCTGCCTCTTGTTGCCTTTGTGTTACAGACCCACATTTTAAAATCATAATTGGGACCCTCTCCACCCAGTCACTGGTCAGCAGGTGGCATCTAGGCTTCTGTTACAATTTAGAGGTGGGAATCAGAACCAGGGGATCCACTTAAGCAGATCACTAAGCCTGCAGGGCAAAACTGATGTTGTGAACAAAGGGTACCAAAGCACAACTCTAATTGCCAAGGTGCTTGGCATCAGAAGAAACAAACTGGTTCTATTTGTAAGAAATTTCACTATTACTAAGTAGCTAGCTGGTAGTGAAACAGTTCAGCCCATACAGCCACATTGGATATGCATTATAAACCAAGTTTATTCACTAATTTATGATTTCATTAATGTAATGAATACTTATTGAATATCTATTATGTGCCAGGCATTGCACTGGATCCTAGGAATACAGCAGTGAACAAGACAGACACGGTTCCTGACTACACAGGATTTATTTTGTTTGAGCTAGGGGCACTATAGTATAAAGGTTAAGGACTCTGTAACCAGACTACCTAGGGTGTAAATGCAGCTCTTGCACTTACTAGTTTTGTGACCTTGGCAAATCACTGTGCACCTTAATTTCCTCATCTGAAAACTGTGATAAAACTAGTACCTAACTCACTGAGTTGATGTGAGAATTAAATGGGATGTTATGTTAAAAACTTAGTACAGCCCAGCTCGCATGGATCAGTGGTTGAGCACCAACCTATGAACCAGGCAGTCATGGTTCGACTCCTGGTCAGGGCACATGCCCAGGTTTTGGGCTCAATCCCCAGTAGAGGGCATGCAGGAGGCAGCCGACCAATGACTCTCATCATTGATGTTTCTCTTTCTCTCCCTCTCCAAACAACAGTGCATTGTCTGTCATATGGTTAAGTACTACATAAGTTTGGGACGTTCTTGTTAACTATGTTCTGTAGTGTCTACTGATCATCCTGGAAACAACAGTCTGAAATCCATAATTTATTGTTTTCAAGGTATAGCATGATTCCTCTTACCACTCACAATGACCATTCTCCTACTTCTGAGGTAAAAGGGCCAGTATAACTTCAAGACCTACTATCATTAAGATTATAAAGCATATCTCTGCCATCTCTTGGCCTGAATTACCTCATCTGTAAATGAGAGCCTGTAACTAGATGATCTGGTACTCATAATTAAAATGTTGTGTTTGGCCCTAGCAGGTTTTTCTCAGTGGTTAGGGCATCAGCCCGCGGACTGAAGGGTCCCGGGGTTTGATTCTGGCCAAGGGCACATACCTTGGTTGCAGGCTCAATCCCCAGCCCCAATCAGGGCGCGTTGGGGAGGCAACCAATTGATGTGTCTCTCTCACATCAATGTTTCTCTCTCTCCCTTCCACTCTCTAAAAAAGCAAATGGAAAAAATATCCTCATGTGAGGATTAAATATATATATATATTGTGTCTGAATACTGGTTTCACCACTTACTAGCTCCATGATCTTGAGTAAGTTAATCTTAAGAGCTTTTCTTTGTCTTTGGTGTTCTGCAATTGTACCATGGTGTGTGTAAAAATCAGATTTATTTTTATTCATTCTACTCAGGATTCATGCCTTCTGAATATGATGACTCATGTCATTCATCAATTCTGGAAAATTCTCAATCATCATCTCTTTTAAAATAGCCTCTCCCCCCATTCTCTCTAGTTCTTTCTTTTGGAACTCATTTTAGATATACAGTGGACCTTTTTAATCTATCCTCCATGTCTCTTAGCCTCTATTTAATTAATTAATTAATTAACCCTCATCCAAGGATATGTTTTTGTTGATATTTTAGAGAAAGAGGAAGGGAGAAGGAGAGAGAAACATCGATGTGAGAAAGAAACATCAATCAGTTGCCTCTAGTACTCGCTCCAACTGAGGATCAAACCCGCAACCAGGGTATGTGCCCTGACCAGGAACGAACCCATGACACCTCTTTGCCTGGGATGATGCTCCAACAAACTGAGCCACAATAGCCAGGGCTCTTAGCCTCTCTTTAAAGGTCTCAAATAGTAGTTTAAACATAAGATGTTAAAATATTATGACGTGCCCGGCCGGGCGTGGCTCAGCGATTGAGCGTCGACCTGGGATCCAGGCAATCGGGGTTCAATTCCCAGTCAGGGCACATGCCCAGGTTGTGGGCTCGATCAATGACTCTCTCATCATTGATGTTTCTATCTCTCTCTCTCCCTCTCCTTTCCTCTCTCTGAAATCAATAAAGATATATTTAAAATATTAAGACGTATGCACTTGGTAACTTTGACTTAAAAACCCTGTCAATTAACCTAGTCAAAGAGACAATTCAGTAAAACAAATAGCTTGGCTAATTTTTTTAACTTCACTAGTTATCTGAGTAAACCAACTGTTTTTGATGCCCTAAAGATGGGCATAAAAAAATGGACAAGCCAAGGATTTCCAAAATTATTCTCAAATCAAAAACTAACACTTCTGCCTGGCCAGGTGTGGCTCAGCAGTTGAGCATCAACCTAGGATCCAGGCAATCGGGGTTTGATTCCTGGTCAGGGCACATGCCTGGGTTGTGGGCTCAATCCCCAGTCAGGGGTGTGCAGGAGGCAGCCGATCAATGACTCTCTCATCATTGATGTTTCTATCTCTCTCTCTCCCTCTCCCTTCCTCTCTCTGAAATCAATAAAGATATTTAAAAAAAAAAAACTAACACTTCCACTATGGAGAACAGTATGGAGTTTCTTCAAAATATTAAAAATTTAACTGTCATTTGACCCAGTGGTCCCACTTCTAGGAATATGTCCTAAGAATCCCAAAACACCAATCAGAAAGAATATATGCACCCCTATGTTCATAGCAGTGCTGTTTACAATAGCCAAGATCTGGAAACAGCCCAAGTGCCCATCAGTAGATGAGTGGATAAAAAAGCTGTAGTACATTTATACAATGGAATACTTTGGAGCTGTAAAAAAAGAAGGATCTCTTACCCTTTGAGACAGCATGGAGGGATCTGGAGAGTATTACGCTAAATGAAATTAAAACAGTCAGAGAAACACAAGTATCACATGATCTCACTTATATCTGGAATCTAAGGAACAAAATAAAGTGACAAACAAAATAGATCCAGAGACATGGAAGCATGCAACAGACTGACGAATCTCAGAGGAAAGGGGGTGCAGGAAGAGATTAACCAAAGAACTTATATGCATATATGCATAACCCATGGACACAGACAATAGTGTGGGAAAGGCCTGGAGAAGGGGCAGGAGCGGAGTGGAGGGGGTCAATCAGAGGAAAATGGGGGATATCTGTCCCCCTATTTCAATAATAAAGATAAATTTTAAAAAAGAAATAAGTCAGAAAAAGACAAAAAAACTAATTATTTTGGGAGAGAACATGAAAATTGTAAGTTAAACAGGGCTGCTTTCAATAACTATTATTCATCTCCCATGTTATAAGTTAGAAAAAAATCGCTAAGGCATTTAGAAACAAGCTTATACTACTGTCACATACTACAAAGGCAGAGGACCAAGATAGTACTTTCCCAGTTAATTAGGTACTTCTAAGATGGAGAAAAACTTCTTAAAATATATGTCCCCAAAAATGTATATACACACACCTTGAATAATTATAAAGGCAGTGTTTATTAAAATACATTTCATTTTCAAAATTGAGCTATTAGCTGTTACAGTATGTATACATTTTTTGGGATACCCTATATTTTATGGGTGTCAAATTTTAATAAAAAAGACCTCCTTTTAAAAAGTATGACATACAGGGCTGGCCTTAGCTCAGCAGTTCCTTCGTACTGAGCATCAGCTTATTAAAAAGTATGACATACACACAAAAATATTAATATGAAAAGCATTATCTTCCTATAATATGCCTAGTACTGTGTATGATTCTGAAGCTGTAGAGGAAATCAAAGACATGTCCCTGTCTTTAAGGTATTTGAATTCTCATTTGAAAAACACAAGCTAACCACATAAGAGGAAATAACAGTTGGAGAAAACTTTCACCCAGTATCTCCTATGTGCTGGGCATGTTCACATTTAATCCTCACCACATTCCTGCAAAATGTGTTGCTTATTCATTCACTCATTCATTCATTCATTCATTTAAATGATGTAAGTATGCCCAAGGTCAAAGCACTAGCAAGAGAACAAGTTCAGATTCAAATTCAGGTCTGATGACAGAGCCATTATTTCCACCACATCACACTGCAAAATGATTAATTAAATCATTCAGATTAAGTAAGGAGTACTGACAAGAGAGGCAGTAAGCATATGGTTGAATTCATGGAATTTGGAGTAAGACTGACCTGTATTCAAATGCCAGCTGTGTGGTATTGAACAAGTTACTTAGCCTTCCTGAGCCTTTTTCCTTCTGCAAAACTGTACAGTAATAATACCTATCCATAGTGTTGTGATGATGAAATGAAATAATGTACATAAAATATTTCACATAGTGTTTTCCATAGTAAACAATAAATAGCAAGTATCATTAGTGTGACACTGATAAAAGGTTTTTCTTTTAAACCACCGATTAATTTTTCTGCTTCTGCATTCTAAGGAGGAGGCATATTTCATACCATTGGGGATATGTTCCCTTCCTCTGATGCCAAAGTAAGGTACTCTGGAAAATATGGACTACTATACATAAAATATTTTGGATATGGAAAAGGAGGCCCTAGGCAATAAGCGGTGAAAAACCAAATTGTTTTCAGTTATCATGGCTATATAAAACTTCTCCATCAGCCCAAATCTAGAGTTGACATCTGGATAACATAAATAAGGATTGTGGGAGTTCAAAGACAGGCAGATAAGGAGGGAGGTCATGGGAAAGACAACAAGATGGCGGGGTAGGTAACCACGGTACCTGCTGCCTCCCACAACCACATCAAAATTACAACTAAAATACAAAACAACCATCATTCAGAACCTCCTGATATCTAGCTGAACAGAAGTCCTACAACTAGGAAACTGAAGAAGCACTGAGACCAGTAGAAGGGGCAGAGGGGTGGGGCAGAATCTGGGCTGAATCTCGGAGACTTGGCTGCAGTCCCACACCCAGGTGTCGCGGTTTAAAATGGGGAGGGATATCTCCATGGTGGAGGTTTCCCAGAGGAGCGAGGTGTCCCAGCCCCATGTTGGACCCCCCAGCCCTGGGTTCCAGGGCCAGGAAGAGAAGTCCCCACAACTTTGGGCCATAAAAACCAGATGGAGGCTGAGGGAGTCCCAGGCAGTTCCTCTTAAAGGGCCTGTGCAGGGGCTTAATCAGACGCACTCCCTCTGAGCTCCAACACTGGGCAGCAGCTTGAAATGAACCTGGGACATTTGAGGAGGAACTAACTTGCCTGAAATCGGGTCGAGAGCTGGAGGGGCAGCTTTCTCCCAGACAGAAGAGCTGGGAGAGGCCATTGCTCCTCTGACAAGCCCTCCGCCCACAGATCTAACAGACAGGCAGGTGCTTTCTCTGAATCACCATCAACCTGACTCACACCTTTCGCCTGACCCTGGTGATTCCCGGAGACCCACCCCTCCTACTTGCAAGCTCATCCAAGCCATTTCCAGTGGCTTTTCTATACAAGTAGCCTCTCAAAATCTCTCAAGCAGCAGCTGGCCTCAGTGTGCCCCATACCTCTCCATAAGTGGCCCCAGGCCTGGCACTAGTGGCATCCTGCGTTAGTCCATAGCTTTGCCTCTCCTGGACACCTCTAAGCCCAACACAAGTAGCAGCCATCTACGGTTTGCTGTGTAGCTCATGCTGGGTGGCCCTGAGCAAGGCACAGGCAGAGACTGACTGCACCTCCCAGGAGGCCCCAGAGTCAGTGCACCTGGTGGTCAGCTTCAACCATGCTGGATTACAACCTTACCACATCCACAAGTGACACACTCAAGGGGTGGACTCAGTGAACACCAAAGTTCCACTGAAGTAAATCATGCTTGATAGGTGTATCTCCAGCACACCAGCTCTTCAGCTGTAGCTGCAGCTGGTCCTCACAGCTGATTGGCCTGGGGGTCAATTCTCCTCAGTGACACCAACAGCAACCAAGGCTCAACTACAACAGGACAGTGCACAAGGCCACACAGGGGAGCACCTAGAAGGCCCAGCTCAGGTGACTGAGGAGGCTGAGCCACTGGATCCTACAACACAAAGCCACTCTACCAATTCCACGAGACATAGCAGCTCTTCCTAATACATATAAACAAACACTAGGAAGCAGCCAAAATGCTGAGGCAAAGAAACATGTCACAAAGGAAAGAACAGAAGAAATCTCCAGAAAAGGAACTAAATGAAATAGAGCCAAGCAAGCTACTAAATACAGAGTTCAGAATAATGGTTATAAGGATGTTCAGGGATCTTAGTAAGACTATTAAGGAAACTAGTGAGATCATCAATGACATAATAAAGTACCAATCAGAAATGAAGGCTACATGAACTGAAATGAAGAACAATTTACAGAGAATCAACAGTAGAGTAGAGGACACTGAGAATCAAATCAGCAATTTCAAATATGAGAAAGCAAAAAACACCCAACCAGAAGAGCAAAAAGAAAAAAGAATGCAGAAATATGAAGATAGTGTAAGGGGTCTCTGGGACAACTTTAAGCAGTCCAATATTTGTATTATTAGGATGAGTGCCAGAAAGAGAAGAGAGCAAGAAATTGAAAACCTATTTGAAAAATTAATTACAGAAAACTTCCCCTACCTGGGGAAAGAAATAGACTTACAAGTCCAGGAAGCACAGAGAGTCCCAAACAAGAGGAACCCAAAGAGACCCTCATCAAGACACATCATAATTAAAATACCAAAGATTAAAGACAAAGAGAGGATCTTAAAAGCAGAGAGAGAAAAGCAGTTAGTTACCTACAAGGGAGCACCCCTACGACTGTCAGCTGATTTCTCATCAGAAACTTTGCAGGCCAGAAAGGAGTGGCAAGAAATGTTCAAAGTGATGAAAAGCAAGAACCTACAACCAAGATTACCCAGCAAAGCTATCATTTAGAACTGAAGGTCAGATAAAGAGCTTCTCAGATAAGAAAAAGCTAAAGGAGTTCATCACCACCAAACCAGTATTACATGAAATATTGAAGGGTCTTCTTTAAGAAGAAACTAATGAACAAAAGAATCATACAAACAAAATAGACCCAGAGGCATTGAAGCATGCAACAGACAGTCGTATCTCAGAGGGAAGGGGGTGGGGGTGGGAAGAGATTAACCAAAGAAGTTATATGCATATATGCCTAACCCATGGACATAGACAATAATGGGGTGAAGGCCTGGGGAGGGGGTGGGAGCAAGATGGAAGGGGTCAAGGGAGGAAAAAATGGGACACCTGTAATACTTTCAATAATAAAGATACATTTAAAATAAAAAAAAAACTTAAAATAATAAACATATTGAAGGGGGAAGAAAAAAAAGAAGGGAGGTCATCTATGACATGTCATTCCACTGATCACATTCAGCTAATTTGGCTGCATAGGAGGGACACCCTTCTTTCTTAATTGTTTCATGGGCATTGTTTTAAACCCTCCCAGGTAATGAAGGTTCATGTTTCCTTCCATCAGGGAGATACAAGAAGCTGGACCTCCCTACTAGAACCACAGAACAAGCTATTAAGGAGCTAGAATAACCAGAGATGGTTGTCTGAAGGAGAGGGTCTTGGGATGGCCCTGACAGGGTCAATTGGATCCAATATACAGTGGGAAATGGAAAAAAAAATTCCAGGAAGAAAGATAGAAATAATACCTCAATGAGTCTAGAAAAGAACTCTACCTTGGAAAACAAAGGGCCCTTACTCCCTCTTTTTTTTGTTCAACACAGTACAGATGTTGAGAGTATAAATTAGAGCTTATGGGGAAAAATATGTTCAATTACTCCTGGTGGATCAGACTGGGTCCAATCAGGAGACAGAAATCACACAGTAACTTAGCAGGAGAAGTTTAATGTAAAACATTTTTAAGCTATGATGGGAGAAAACTATGAAAATATAAAGAGAACTCAAAGGGGTAGCCTAGGGATGACTGAGAGGATACAAGGAAGGACAACCTTAGAGTACCCCTCCCCATGGCTGGTGATCAGACCTTGTTGGAGAAAGTTTAATGGCAGCCCACTAAATGACAGAGAAGTTCTCTAATGGCTGAGGCCAGAACTGGTCCTTAGATGCCAGGAACAAGGAAACAACCCTCCAGAATACAGGTAAGCCAAGGTTGGTAGGTGGGTCCCAAAGGGGCTTGGGGTGCTGCTGTGGCACAAGGTCCAGAATACACAGTACCCACACTGAGAGGGCTGCAGTGAGAGAGTCACCAGGGCCTGGCCAGGGTCACAGAAGAACTGTGCACTCTGGATACACAGCTGGGGCAGAGCTCCACCAGATATCCCCACACACATGCACCATGGATAGACCATGCAGCTGGAGCAAGCACCCAGGACCAGCACCTGGGACCAGGAGGAGAAGCCCCTTACTTCTGCAATATGCTTTCATTTCCCTCAGCTAATGGCTAACAAAGCTTAACACTGTGCTCACTATAAAGAAGAAATGCTTAAGGAGTCCAGTTACTATCACAGAGCAGGTACTGAAGGGTAAATCTGGAACTGAAAATCAATCAGTTGGTCACTAGCACATCTGAGTACAAAATGAAAACTTGAGACTCTCAATAGAATTGAAAACTCCATTATCTAGAACATCAGTGCATATTCTTGGTGCCTCCAAATAATTATTATATTACCCATCAACATTATCCCAAACATTATTAATTAAGAGAGTCCTTTGTATTTCCTTAAAAGGAAATAGTACTTTTATGGAAAGTGACCTATTATAGAATTGAAAATGGCTGTGCTTCCTAACTGCCTCTTAGAGACAGTATCAATGTGGCCCCACTCTTCTTATGACTTCCACACAGAGGAGAAAGGCAGCTAATGACCAAATAGTTCTGCTTGGTCTGGGGAAAGAAGGTGAGGACAGAACTGGGACAAAAAGGGACATCTTTCTGCAAATGTACGCTTGGAAAATTTCCCTCATACCAGGTCACAATCTGGACTATGTAAAGGTTATTTAACCACTGCTTTTCCTCTAATCCAATATTCTGACTCTTACTGGGTAACCTTATTAGGAGATAACCTTTAACTATAAAAAGAGGGTAATAAGCTCCTGTCATACTTACTGAAGAACCACTTAGCATTAAGTTTGGTTGCATATAACAACAAAAATAACAACAGTGCCTTGAAGGAGATAGAAGCTTCTTTCTCTTTCATGGAGAGAAATCTGGAGATAGGCAGTCCAGAACTGTTGTGGCATCTCCACAACCATCAGATGCAGAAACTGAGGCACAGAGAAGTAAATTAACAGCTAGTAAGAGATGAAGCAGAGATCTTAACCCTACATAGCCTGGTTCCAGAATCATTGTGCTAACCATAGTACTACACTGCCAAAACAAGCTAGCCCACCTAACTCCAAGGAAGATGGCCATAGTTGTCTTCTTACTGGGTAGCAATTAGCTTGGCAAAGTACTAAGGTTTTTACTAGGGAAGAAAGGGAAACTATATTAGAAAGCAAATAGCAGCCTCTGCCACACCTACCTCAAAGGTTAACAATGTCTGTGAAAGCACTTTCAAATACAGTAAAAAGCAGTATATGCATAATTCAGGTAGAGCAAGTTGCCCTGTCAGTCCCCAGAGAAGTATTAGATAGGAATTCTGGGACATTTTCTCCTGAATTGGGCTAGGAAAATGCTATCCAACAAACAGCATTGTTTAGTCTCTTCAACATATGAAAGTGAAAGTGAAGTGGTGTTTGGTAGGGGTCCCTTTAAAAGGAAGTTAGGCCTTTCCAAACAAAACTTTCTCTTTGCCCTGGCCTGGTAGTTCAGTTGATTAGAGCATCATCCAGATATGTCAAGGTTGAAGGTTCAATCCCCAGTCAGGGCACATAAAAAATCAACCAATGAACGCATAAATAAGTGGAACAAGTCTCCCTCCCTCCCTCCCTCCCTCCCTCTCTCCCTCTCTCTCTCTCTCTCTCAAAATCAATTTTAAAAGCTTTCTCTCATAGCCAGACTGTTCCCTAGAGTAGTTAAAGCCTATTGGCCTCAGACATGAAGCTGGCAGACACAAACTGACTGAATGACAGCTGCTTGAATTTAGAAACTGTATCAGTAAGGGTTCTCCAAAGAAACAGGACCAACAGGACATATAGATATAGATATATAGAGATATAGAGAGATATTTATGATTTCTTTTAAGGAATTGGCCACATGACTGTGGAGGCTGGCAAGTCTCAAACCTATAGGGCAGGCCAGCAGGCTGGAAACTCAGGCAGAATTTCTATGTTAAAGTCTTGAAGCAGAATTCCTTCCTCTCTGGGAAATCTCATTTTTTGCTCTTAAGGCTTTCAACTGATTGAATGAGGTCCACCCACATTATGGAAAGTAATCTTCTTTACTTATAGTCAACTGATTGTTGCTGTTAATCACAACTACAAAATACTTCTACAGCAATACAGTAAACCCTCAATTTTGCAAACCTCAATTTAAAGGACTTTGGATTTAATGGACAAAATTCCTGGTCCATATATCATATGTGAAAATTAACACCTTTTTAAGTTTAAAATACTTTTAACCAAGATTTGCTTATAATTAAAATAACAGGTTATTTTTTGTTATTAATTCACTGTTATTTTTAACAAATTTTAGTGGATAGGCCATATGTTGGAAAAAACACTGTAGTAATTTCGCTGACATAAAGAAATATTACATATCAACAACTATAGTCTACATATTTAAATCCAAGAGTCACCGCTCATAAACAATGTCCGGCAAATTATTAGCATGTGATCACACCGCATCACGTGCAGTAACTGGTTCTGTTGTCGTGTGGCGTGACTTTCTGCAGCAGTTTTAACACGTGCCAGCTGATGTTCCCACGTGTGCTAAGCCGCACCCCAGCCGTATGCATTTGTTTACTTGAGGTGACTGGTGAATGCACATATTTACTAGTATAAATGTGTATACTAGTATTCAGTATAAATTTAAAATTACAGTAATACATATAGAAAACTATTCTGTGAAATTAAGCTTTTCATATATAATTAATTTTAATTACACAAACATGTCTACATAAGTAAAAACAGGTAAACTAACTAATTTGTCATTTTTTTAACATATGCATTCAGAAAACCTACTTTATTATATAATGAACTTTCGACTTTAACGGACACCCTCTCACCCGAATTAGTCCATTATATTGAGGTTTTACTGTATGTAGACTGGTGTGTGGCCAAACAGCTGAACACTGTAGCCTAGCCAAAATGACCCATAAAATTGACTATCACAAATACCAGTGCCATGTGTTTTGAAATGGAACTGTCTACTCAGCTTTTAGCTGTCTTTTAAATAGACTAGAGAATTCATTTTGCCTAGGGTGCCCAGCCCTAAAACACCTGGTCACCTCTTCATATGATCAGGCATCCAGACAGCTGCTGTTGGGCTACTCCAAGACCACATCTATCTGGCTCCATACTGGTAGTTGGGGATATCTGGCAGAAGCTGAAGTTTCTCTAGGACTACCTAAGGCAATAGACCCCAAATTCACCTGCTACTGTCACTGTCGAACCTGCTAGGACCTTCTCACAAGAATTGCTGTCCATCTTATAAGCAGAGAAGAAGGTTCCAACTCCTCTATTGAACTGCCCTAAACCCTACCTGGAGTGGTGAGAAACCAGAACCCTAACGCCCTTCTTTGCCTAGGAAGCCCACTTTTCTTCTCCACCAGGTCTCTTGAGAACCAAAAATGGCCTTAATGCTTGCTTAGATTTATACCCGTACTCTGTGAGCCTGTGCCTATATAAAAGTCTATTCATCCAGAGAAAATACCTACTTTCCTCTCTCCATAAATTAGAAAATTAATCTTTCAGCTGATTTGCAAATATTCTTAGAAACACTTTCCTCTAAATAAATCTTATCCCCATATATACTATGTTAAACGGAAAAAGGCAAAGCATCTGTGATTTAAAATAGAGGATCCTCCCCGACCTCTCTTGGCACCCTATTCATTCTGACCCCTTAGGGGACCCTAATAGAGCTCCTAAGAAACCGTAGGGCTCTGCCAGAGCACAATGTAAAGAGTATGATGGAATGAAACCAGACAGACATAGATACATGTCAGGGAAGCAGTATTGCATTGAGGTAAAAAAGCTTAACTCCAGAAATTTTAATTCCCAGCCCTCACTTCACCTCTTTAAGCATCTAAAAATGGAATGATAGTACAATAGTCCCCCTTATCCATGGGCCATAGGTTCCAAGACCCCAGTGGATGCCTGAAACCAGATAGTACCAAACCATATACATACTATGTTTTTACCTCATACATACATACATGTATACCTATAATAAAGTTTAATTTATAAATTAGTGGGAGAGAGAGAAGCAGGAGCTGAAGCTGAAAAGATTCCTAGAGAGGAGCCTTGAGAAAGAGGGAAAAAATAGAAAGCTGGTGCCTTGATGGGCCATCCAAACCAAAATTATAAGGAAGCAGAAACAATGAGTAAAATAGAAACTGGGAACTACAGGAAAGATGACCTGACCTGAGGGGAAAGGTAAGGCAGTCTGTAGTAAGGAGGAAGAGAGCTGAGTCATGCTCATGGTAGAACACTAGAGTGAACAGTCTCAAAATCATGCTGTTGATGTCCCTGAAGCTGCCACGCATTAAGTACTGTTCACATGAGGTCACATTACACTCTGGTTCCTGATCTTTCTGTCTCTAAAATCTCTTTCTTCCTTATAGCTCTTTTATAATATCCCCCACCCCTTTACTTGGGATAACTTGAATGAGTATCCTTGCAAACAAAAGAGCCTAATGAAAACAGTTCAAATAAAATCTTGTCTGGCTTCTGAGATTCTCATTATCTGGCCCCACATGCTTGTCCAGCCCTCCAGTCCCACAACTCCTGCACAAGAATGCTCCACTTCAGAAATATTCACCTTGCTGGACCATCACTCCTTGCCCCTATACATATATACACCACAGTCAGTCCTGTTTCCATACCTTTGCTGGCCCTTCTGCCTCAAATGTACTCTGTTACTTTCATCCTTTAAGCTCTGCATCCTCCAGGGAGAATTCCCTAGCTTTGCCAGCCCACATTACTTCTTCCTTCTCTTCCTCACTAAGCCCTATAGTCTAAATCACGCAATTTAGCACTGATTTTATGCTGACCTATATTTTTCTCTACTTATTTCAGGCTTTTTTATCTCCTCAACTGGCTCCTAAATTCATGAGGAGCAGGAATATATTTCATATTGTTTTCAAGTAGCCCATTATATCATGCATACAGTAGATAATAATATTTGTTGTCTGAATGGTATGTACATGGAGCACTGACAATCCAAGAGGTATATCATACAACCTCATTACTACTAAAGAGTCACTAATAAGAAGACTTTACTGATGGGGCCTATGCTGAGAGTGTGGTAGTTCAGACAATTTCCCAAGAGAAGGGCTCAGTTCAAGGTGGGGCTGCCCTCAGATCCATGGACCTAGTGAGAGAAATACACTTATTTCCTCCAGGGCAGAGAGAACAGCAAAGGCTGAGCCCTGGAAATGTTGCCTAATTGCTTGATAGCATGAGAGATTTCTCAGTCTACGCTAGGAAAAGCATATAATCCTGACCCCGTCTTCCTTGGATAACAAGCACCTCAAGACACAGACCAGGGAAATGCCAATCTTTTTTTCCTTTCATCCTGGCAGCTTAGGTCCTGAGCTGCCCTACCCTGGAAACATACTCTGGTCCCCTCCTCTGAGGACAGCTGCCTTTCCAAGCTAAACCCAAGTTACCTTTGAAAAAGGCCACTATTCAATGTGGGCCTTTTAAATATCAAGAGATACTGGACACTCTTATTAGAACATTCCCTCGATCACAGCATTTCATTACAGAGGACAGTGTGGCTCTACCCTGTGTCATTTCTAAAATTAATAAAGGACCCACATATCAGCAGTGGCTATCTTGACATCCATTAGGAGTCATAAAATCTCTATTCAACACCCACTGTCTGAGGCCAGGGTATTATTTATTCCAAGGGTTCAGTAAGAGGTCTCAACTAAGTGCAGGATAATCTGCTCCTGAGAACCATAGCTAAGAAAAGGGCAAGTATTTTGTCATCCTTAGAAACCAATATGCAAAAAATAAATCTGACTAAGAACATGTGGGTGGGAAGGTACATGGTAAAGAGAATTTCAGAAAAAGTTCTCCCATGTTACCCACTCAGAAGCTACTGCTGAGCTGTGCCTTTATTTCTTGACTTCCTGTTTTTGCTTAGAGCAGATAAAAACTTGATGGCAATGATCTTAATCTTCTTAGTCAGCTTTCTAAACTTAAGTGTGTATGTGGGGGGGCAGGGTAGAAAATTGTTCCTGTCTTAAGGCAGGAATCCAAGGTTCCAGAAAATGGGCTCCAGCAGCAGATGGAAAATGTGGATGGTCCCCAGAGGCTGTTGTGCACACATCTAGAACTGCCTCCAGATCTGGGACAGGGGAGAAATGTTAACAAGGAGTCTAGATGAAGGTGCAGACATGTGACATCATGAATCTGGAAAGTGTGGAAAAGACATGTTAATAGACTTAAAGGGAATTTCTCCTTTACTTAGCTAGCCCAAGGTTTGAAATTCCAACATTAGAGGCTTAGTTAATTCATTCATTCGGTCCTATATTTGTTGTCTTTTCCCTGGAGTCTTATTGACAAAGGCAAATACCCATAGGAGGGGTTAAATACAATCACTAACATTTTAAGTGTAAAATAATCTGTCAAATTCTTTCACTAGGTATATACAGAGAGATGAGAGAGTGAGTAAGATAAGAAGGGAGGAAAACAAACTCATGTTTCCCTGCCTTCTAAAAATGGATTCATAATCACCTTTGCCAACTCCTGAACATCAGAATGGGTGTCAGAGACAGAAAGCCTCACTTTCAGTTTTCTCTGTGTCTGGTCAAGGGGCCTTCCAGCTATCTCAGTCCTCGTATGTTTGGAGGGATATTGGTGAAAGGAAGGCCAATTGAGAAGTGGCCACCTTTGAGGTATGGGATTTTCTGCCCTGCCCTCTCAGATTATAAAACTGCTTTAATATTTAATAGGCAAATATAAATTTATAAAATACAAATTTGATATAATTTATAAATACAAATGTATATACATATATATTCTGCAGAATATAAAACTACTTAGTGGCAGCCTAGATTGGGCTTCTCATCAATAGGGTGTCCCACAAATCACATGGCAGCCATGGGACCCCTTTTGTTTCCATGTCATCCTTTTTAGTGTGTGGGACAAAGACCACAGGGAGCTGACACTTTCAGCTTATTCTTCTTTTCACTGTCTGTGTAAGTATTAAACTGTGTAAATCTAAAAGCAGCTCATTGTATCCATACCAGTTGAATTAGTCAGGCCTTGGCCTTGGCTTTGGCCTTGCCTTCTGTTGTACGTGTGAGATTGACAGGCCTCAGGCAGAAAGAAAGGCAAACTTCTCATTTGTACTACAATGTTTGTTCAGAAGAATTTCCCTGCTGGGTAGTTTGGGTTAAAACATTCAGATATGTGTTAATCCCCTCTGAAGAAACTCTCATGCAGTTCAAACCCACTGCTGAGAACTGACTAAGCCAGGTCCCTGCTGACACGCATGTACTTTGAAGCTATTGGCCATTTGCTACAGCGGAACAGGGCCTCCCAGCAATGCAGTCTCATGGGACCCATAACAATTGTCCTTACAGAATCACAGCAGTGCATTTTGACCACGCTCTCATTTCAGGCAAGTCTCCATTTCACTCATCTCAGTCCAATGAGGACACAGACATTTGAAAAGATTTCTAGGAAAAAAAGCTACCATCTCTTCCATCAAATACTGCAATCCTTGACCTATCAGTACATACTTACCTAAGTCTTATAGGATTCTCACACTGCAGTGGTGACCATCAAAGTCCCTCCTTGTCCCCATAAAGGCAGGGAGCCCAGTACTAAACACCCACAGGGAGGTAAGCATGTATAGCACAGTTCTTGACCCCTAGGAATTTATATCCCAAAAGGAAAGTCAAATTGAGCCACAAAAACCATAACTTAGTTATACAATATATGGTACTACATAATAAAAAGGTGCAAACCAAGGATTATAAAAGTGAAGAAGGGAAGAAATATTTGCTTCTAATTTGGGGGCTTAAGGATGATATCGTGGAGGATATGGAATGTGAGTTGGGCCTAAAAGTTCAATAATCAGAGAAGGGAGGATAATTGAACAAACAGGAAAAACAAAAAGACCCTGAAATACAGATAATTCTGGGAACTAAAGGGAATTTTTAAAATTCTAATTATTTTCTTCAGAGTGATTTGAGATGACCTTTACACCTATTAAATATGAGCAGGATGTTATAAGCAAGAAACAGAATAAGAAAAAGCTTTGGAATAAAAATATAATAAGTGGAAATAAAAGGTATTCTGTATTGCAAAAACATAATATATATTATAATTGCCAAAACAAGAGGGAATGAATAGTGGGTAAATGTAAATGAGTAAATGTAAGGATAACCCAGTCACTAGAAATATTCAACAGTTGAAGGGAGAAGAGAGAAAGGTGAACAGGCAGACAATTACAACAGTCATAACAATAAAATTAGCAGCAACCGCTATGGATTCCCTAACTCCTACAAAGTGCTAGTTGCTTTACATACATTACCCCATTTAATCCTTACAAAGTACAGCAAGGTAAGTACTGTTGTTAAGAAACTGAGGCTCCAGGAAATAAAAGAACTTGCCTCATGTTAGACAGATAGCAAGTGGCTGAGTGTCTCACTCCAAAACTATTGCCCTTAACTCCCTCATTTGTAGGAAGGCAGTGAGGAGAGGAAGACATTGAAGATGCCAGATTGGAAGCTGATGTGTATGGGACAAAGGTCCTTCAGGAGTTGGGAAGGGATAAGGTCTCAGGAACAAGTTGGGAAGGGGCAAGATGATGGAAAAGTAGTCTGAAAAAGGGTGAGGGGCCTTTCTTCCTCTAAGTCTACAAATACTGCTGAGGAGATGCAGGGTGCTGAGCCACAGCGAAGTGGGAGCTGATACACACCAAGAGGACCTTGAAACCAGTGGCAAGCCTGCCTCCAAGAGCAAGCTGCTTATGTCTGATGACTCATTCCGCAGGACAAGACCAGCTCCTGGCCAACAGCCACAAAGGATGCTGCAGCAGGGCACTGGTCTGCACTGGTGGGTGCTGTCACATCCAAACCCCCTCCACTGGTCTCCAGGAAGTGTGGCCAAAGTCTAAAGCCACCTTTGACTTCGTGTCACTAAACCATTTTATTCCTTTTGGCCAACTGCAGGGCAAAAAGGATCTGAGCAAACCAAGCAGTGGATGCTGCAATTCCAAATTACTCTGCAAAATGCTTTCTAGATGCATCTGAGCTGGCTGCCTATAAAGGGCAAGAGAGGCACAAAAAACTGACTACCCAGTCACTGGAAAATTGCTCAAGAGTAGTAGCCCCGCAAATCCAAATTCCAAAACCCCCAAGCAGATGGCCTTTTCAAAGAGCTAAGCTGATTTTATCACTAGCTTTAGACTGAATTCACTGCACATTTCCTCCCTAATCCAGGAGGTGATAAGAAACCAACATAACAGGAACTCATCTCTGGATTCAGAACAGGTGAGCATCTCTGAGTTCAACAGAGGCAGCTGGAACCTAATTACATAGCCTCTTTTCAAGCCTTCTGGTAAAAGTGTAAAATGAAAGGGGACTGAAAGAGGCTGTTTAGCACAGCTACAATGTGACCACATTTTCTTTTTAAAAATGACATACCAAGTAGCTGCCATTTTTAGAAAATGATCTGAAATCGGAGCGTCACTCTGTAGCAAAAACTCAAGACCTTGTTTTGAGAGCTTTGGAACGTGGGCCCCAAAGAGCAGTATTTTCTTGTTATACTTGATTAATATTACACAAAGGATAGGACAGGAAGGCTGGTCTGGAAAAAAGAAAAGCACCTTTGTGGAGAAAAGCAAGTATGTGGTTTTCAGGGAGCTAAGCACATGTTTAATTTTGTGTTTTAAACTTCTCAGCAGACTGCAGATCTATAAAGGGAATCACTGAAAGTGAAGATAACGGCGACTTACCCAGAGCATCAGGCTGTTTTCTGCAAGATGGGGCGAGAAGTGAGAAAGCAAAATCTTTGCTTCAGTTACACAAACTCCCTCTCCTTTGCAGAGAAACTTGAGAGCTGAAATGAAGCCAAACGCTAATGCGGGAGCCTCCGCAAACAACTCTGTGCTTGTCAAACACTGACATCTACTGGTCAGTTCTGAAATTTTTTTTTCATTTCTGAAAGGGATCCATTTACAGCACCAAATAGATAAATTCCCCTGTGCATATTTTGCCCTTTGAAAAATACTGAACTGCAATTTAATTTTTATTTTTGTAAAATATACAGAGTTATTTCATTTATATTTTATTTTTAAAGTTATAAGGAGTGTTACTGTTCTCATTAAATGGGGCTGGGCAGGTGTGAGAACAAAAGATCTCTAATCCAGATCTGTTGTGTATAATAATGATCTCATATCCATAAAACACTAATCAGTTTCCAAAGCATGATCAGTTATATTATCTCATTAGATATTCAACAACCCTGAGATATGGGAAGATCAGGATCATCCTATTTTACAGGAAAAAACACAAAGGCCCAGAAAATCTAGTTAATACATCCAAGGTCATAGAACAAGTCAGAGGTGATGCTAGTCTCAGAATAAAGGTTTTCCCATTTATAGCCTATTGCCCTTTGTAGAAAGAAATAAATTACTCTCAGCTGGTGAGTGTAAAGGGAGAAGCCAAATGGGGACACACAAACATCCCCCCTTACTTTCGCTCTGTACTATTAAATCCCTGACATTAACTAATGAGCACAGGGAGAAAGCCATTGTGGATGATAGCTGCACTCCATTTTAGTAAATCAAGAAAGACTTGGCTAAAGCTAATGGACCACTGGGCATCATTAACCTTCCCCTCCAGCATACCTGAATCAGCTACCACAACGAAGTGAAGGAACTGATCTTTAAAAACACACAGATGACAGTGTGGTGATTGTGGGTGGAGGGGTGGGTGGAAGTGGAAGAGGGTATGGGGGGATAAATGGTGATGGGGGAAAATAAAATAGAAAAAAATGTTTTAAAGAAAACACTGGACTGTCATCCAAAGAGACTGAGAGTGGGTTACCTTATGCCCAGATGTATCCACCTTCCCCCAATCAGGGTGCAGAGCTGTATCCCAACAAGCTTCCTAATTATCATCAGAACTAGAGGTACATAGGAAACCTCAGGACAAGGGAGGCGCACTTAAGGGTAGGGTGAATGGATTATAAACTAATAAATTTCTCTCTTCTGTGGGCAACTTACCAACGGCATCAGAACTTGAAACTGACTTTTTACAGGATAATTAGCTGGGACTCTAAAAGAGACATCAAACCATGGAGGTTGGAACATAAGTGAGTACTTCATAAATGTTCCCTACCATGAAAACATTGCCATGAGATCCCCAAAGAGGCCTGTGGCCAAATTTGTACTGTACCATCATACCATCACCATATCATTACTGCTTTGCTAAAAAAGGAACTAAAGTGTGCTAGAGATGGTGAGGAGTAAAAGAGACCAGTCAGCCAGACAATAGAAGAGTACAAATCAACCCTCAGGGTTTAGACAGCTCTGCCCCAAAGCATCTCCATCTCTAGAAAACTAATGTGTCAAATTCTACCAATACTGTCCCTTTTAAATGGTAAATTAAAAGGGAATGAATGATATGGCTTGCCATATAAATGTTCTTTTCCCACTCCTATGGATCCTGTCCCAACTCAGAGGCCTAACCTCTTAACAACAATAACAATAGTTAACAACTAGCATAGTACAGTGGCTACTATTCTAAGGCCTTTAAGTATATTGTCATTAATCTTCACAACAACCCCATGAGGTAAGTTGGTAAGCTGAGAAACAGTGAGTAAGTGACTTAACCAAGATTCCGCATCTTTTAAGTGGCAGACTAGAATTTAAACCCAGATCTGTCCAATTTCAGTGCCCATTCCCTTAACCTCTATATCAGTAGTTCTCAAAATGTGGCCCTTGGCCCAGCGGCAGCAGCATTACCTAGGAACAAAATTTTCTGCCTTCTCTCCCCATACCTGTGGCCAACAGACCTACTGAAAAACAAAACTCTGGGGTTGGGGCCCAGCCCTCTGTGCTTTAACAAGCCACAGAGATGATTCTGATACATGTGACAATTTGAGAACTGCTCTAGCTGATACAAAACCTAAAACTGGCCCTAGTTGGTTTGCTCAGGGGTTAGAGCAAAGGCCTGCAGACTGAGGAGTCTCGTGTTCAGTTCCAGTCAAGGGCACGTACTTTGGTTGCAGGCTTGATCCCACGTGCAGGAGGCAATCAATCAATATGTCTCTCTCACATTGATGTTTTTCTCTCTCTTCCTTCCACTCTCAGAAAATCCTCGGGTGAGGATTAAAATAATAATAAAAAAAACTAAAACTAAAAGGTAGTTGGAAGCGTAGAACATTCAGCCCACAAAAACACAAAAAACACTGCCCAATCAGGGTACCACTTGATTTCTTGCCATTTGCCATTTTCTGATGAAACTGGAGTGTGAGAAGGTAATTCAGTTTGATTGTGGGCTTGGATTAATCTTGAATGTTTGAGTATCATTCCATTGTCCTAGCAAAATTCCAAGGTGCAATTCAGTAGAAGTAATCCATTTTCCAGATGTAGAAATCAAAGCCATTTAAGTCATTGGATAATTGACAAAACACCTCCATCTTTTCATCCATTCTCCTTCCTCCAAAAAAGGTACACAGAACCAATTTGAGACTGGCAAGTGGTTATCTCCTTAGAAAGAAAAACTATCTGGAGATGGGGGAAGAAAATAAGAATTGAGATTTGGACTACAGAATTGTAGTCCTTCAGCTCAGGCCTGATTTGACCTCCTTCACTTACTTTCTTCCCCTACGCTTTCCCCCTATAGCTTTATACCAAAAGGACCTCGTTCAGCATTTCCCAAACTGCAAGTGTGCCTTAAGACCCTAATGTTATGAGATGTTTTGCAGAGAAAGGGTTACAGAGTCTAATCATATTAGCTTGTATTTATTGAGCATTTACTGAGAGTCAAGAACTCTTTTAGGCACTTTATATATATTACAATCACCCTATAAGTATTACCGTTATCATCCCCATTCAATGGATAAAGACAAGTGGAGCACCAAAAGGTGAAATAAATTTTTCCAAAATCCCATAAGTAGCAAGGGACAGATCCTTGCTGGGTTCTCAACTCAGATAGTGTGCTGCCAGAGGCCCCCCCACTCATAACGCCATGTTTTGCTGCCTCTCTTGGGGAAATTCTTCATATTTCATCTATTATTTTCCCCCTCTCAAAGTCTCCATACACATTAGCCTCCCTATTGTGAAGTCCTTCAGTAGAGAAATATATGTACACTGTATCACCCACCATCTCCAAAGTTACTTGATCAGGGAACCCTTTCTTGTATACCACTATTAAACTTCCCCAAGAGAAAATGAAACCCTTGTGCACTGTTGGTGGGATTGTAAACTGATGCAGTCATTGTGGAAAACAGCATGGACATTCCTTAAAAAATTAAAAATAGAACTACCCAGAAATTTGACTCAGAAATTCCTTTATTTCTATATTCCTTTATTTATTTATTCCTTTATTTCTTTGGGTAAATACCCAAGAAATTAAAAAAAAAAACTAATTCACGAAGATATATGAACCCCATGTTCTTTGCAGCATTATTTACAATAGCCAAGAATGGAAGCAATCTAGCTGTCCATCAATAAATGAATAAAGAAGATGTGATATATGCACAATGGAATATTACTCAGCAATAAAAGAGAACTAAATCTTGCCATTTGCCACAAGAAAATTGGACCTAGAGGGTATTATGCTAAATGAAGTAAGTCAGAGAAAGACAAATACTATATGATTTCACTTACACATAGAATCTAAAAAAGCAAAGTAAACAAACAAAACAAAATAAAAATAGAAGCAGAGAGCAAACTGATGATTGCCAAACTGATGAAGAGAGGTAGTGGATGGGTGAAAAAGATGAAGGGGTATTGAAAACAGTGCTTGGCATTTTAGCAACTAGTTAATGTGAGATTTTTAAGAAGTTACTGTTATTAAAAGAAAACTATTTCATTCCCTCCCATTATTGAGGTTACTATGCTTTTTGAAGGAACAATGGTTTACTTCCTCCCATTAATTAAACAAACAAATAAACTTCCTCAGAACAGAGAGAGAGAGAGAGAGAGAGAGAGAGAGAGAGAGAGTTAGAACCATGTCTGAAACAGAATAAGCACTATGTAAGTAGTTACTCTTGTTGCTGCTGGCAGTGGTGTCACTGTTGACAGGTACCTGATGCCTTTACCACATCTCTGGCTAACCTTGAAGGACAAGAAAGGCAATTAGGTCATCATGAGGGAAAGAAGCCTTTTTTATTTCTCTCAGAGTAGGCAGATTAATTTGTATCACTGACAGCAAAGGCATCATGCCACTCTCTCAGCCCTAGCATGGGCAACACCTTGTAAGAGGGAAGTACAGTAAGACAAGTGACTAGCGGTCTCTGCATACAGTTCATATGGGCAGTTTTCCCCACCCCCACCTTGTTTCCCCTATTCCCACACCTCAGAAACTCCAAAGTGCTTACCAACCTTATCCAAATCATCCTGGACATTTGAGCCTATTGCCTGGAGTGACTCCAAGTTGCCAGCTGGAGATTTGGAGTCACATTCAGAAACCTCTGTGCTTTCAGAAATTCTGCTTTGATGCCATAGACAACTGAACTTGCAGGGTGTTGGAGGAAGGAGATAGGGGTCTACCTGTGACAACTAGTACTTCTCATAGCAGGGAACTGGAGGAGGAAGGGCTCCAGGCTACAGGGTAAATTGTTATCAGTCTGACCTTTGGTATCTGGTTACCAATCTGTAATTACCCAAACTATACCAAGCCATAGGTAAAACAAAACAAAACAAAAACCCACAATATTAATGGTCATAAACAGCCTTTCTCTAGTTTTCACCCAAACCTAGGTCTTCCATTTATTTCTCATACTCCCAGGTGGTTATCTCAAGTCTACTCAGGCTTATGGACTTCCTAAGCCTCCACTACCTGTAGAAACCACACCACAGGCACCTCATCAGTGCTACCAGTGCTCACCATGAAAGATGAGGACATTAATGTTTGCACCAAGGATACTGCTGTCCTCTATTCCCAAAGCCTCCAGCGTCACACCAAGCCACTAGTGCCACCTTGTGCTGCTCTTGAAACAAAATAGCACCAGACGTCACAGAGGTGCTACAGCCCTCCAAGAGCCCAAACTGAGTTCTGTTCCCTGGAAACCCCATGTGCCTTTGGCTATAGCCAGTACCTTTGACTGTGTTCTGAGCTAACTCTCAAATGGGTAGGCATAAAAGCCATGCTGCCTTGTCTTCCTTCCAATGTCTCACAGACATCTTTAGAGAAACTACTGATTTTCCTGCATTTTGTTTTTACTGCATATATTTGATTTTTACTTTCAGCATCTCTCAACCTTTGTGTCTATCACAAATCCCCAGGCAGCTAGGCTGAGTCTGGATGGCAGACAATAGACTCTACTCAGATTTGGCCTAACCCTCTGACAATTTAGGCTCTGTTATTGGACCTAGCATGTGTACATGAAACTCCTTCTCAGGAGTCTCCTTGGTAACCCATGGGGGAGTGGATGGGGAGTCTGTTTACAGCATGCCCAAAGATATCTGAATCCTAGTGGAAAACCTAGCGTAGGCTCTCTTCTACAAGAGATTTTATTCACAGCACATCAATCTTGCAAACCAATCCAAAAGACCACAGGAAGATGCACTGGACTAGGCAGAAAATGACCAGAATTCAAATTCCAGTTCTATCATTTATCAGCCATATGAGCCCTGGGCAGGCCATTTAACCTCCATCTACTGGGATAATAATAACTTCCATGACTACCCCCAGGCTTGTCCATTCAAAAAGCATGAATTGAGCTTCTTTCTAAAAGAAGATACAATGTCAGGCCTGTTGGTGATACAAAGAACAGTCACAGGTTCAGCAAACAGCATACAAACTAACAGTATTTTTGAGAAAATATTAGTTGAGTTCTTATTAACTATCCTACACTTTACATGTTCTTATTCCTCATAATAACCCTATAAGATGAACATAATTAAACCCATTCTACAACCAAGGAAAAATTCAGTAAGTATCATAGCTTTATTCAAGTCACACTTCTAGTAAGTGGTGGATCTGGAATTCAAATCCAGGTCTTATCTGATGCCAGAAGTTGTGATTTTTTTTCCCACCAGACCATACTGCCTCATGCATATAGCCATAATACAAGATAGAATGTCATTCATCTCATAAGGCATAGGTGAAGTGCCATGGAATCAAATGAGATGCATATGAAAGTATTTTATAAACAGTCAAGTTGGCACAATTGTTAGGTGTTTCTGTTTATTATCTTTAGTGTAAGCGCTCTATAAAATATACTGGCTATAAAATTCCATCTGTAAATAAGAGCTAACCAAGTCTTGTAGAGGTATAAAAGAAAGGAGTATCTAATTTCAACTGCAACAGACCATTAAAAGGCAACTGGTGCCTCAAATTTAATCATTGTTCTAAATAGTCCAGCATCTGTATATGGGTGTGGGTAACCTATGTGAACAGATCAAGAGACCTCAAAGCTCAATGGTAGCACCCAAACAGAATGCAAATGAGTTTGGCACATCATGACATACCAGATGAGCCTCCTAAGAGAACGTACTTGGATGGGTTATTAAGATCACTTGGTGAAACCGGACCTTGTTCAGGATGTGTGGACCACTGTGACCACTATGAGCAAGACTATATATCCCTGCAGGGAGTATAATTCAGGCTGACACAGAAACTCTCTGTTGTGAGTTCAAGGTCCAATAATCATAGTTTACATATATTGCGCACCTACTATGTGCCAAATACTAAGCTAAGCACAGAGTACATCCTAAGTCACTGCATTGTGATGAAGCTGACTGTATTTATCCAATTCAGAGTATAAGTTCTGAAGTAATAGAGGCTACTATCTGTTTTACCTTGGACAAGTTAATCTTTCTGAGACTCAATTTCCTAATCTACAAAATGAAGATCATATTGCCTACCTCATAGAGTTGTCATGGAGATTAAATAAACTAATGAATTTAATATAGTAAAAAAATACAATACTTAGCATAAATAAAATGTTCAATAAATGACAATGTTATTGTTTTAGATTTTTCTGTTGAAAGTCCAGCAGGGAACATTCTTTTGAATTCTAGGAAATAAATAGTACTACAGTATAAATTCTAGGCATATTGTTTATCTGTAGCATAACAAATTACACCCAAAATTAGCAGTTTACAACAACACATTATCTCAGAGTTTTTGCGGGTCAAGAATCTGGGCATAGCTAAAGTGGATTCTGTTTTAGAGTCTCTCACGGGCTATATAATTAAGGTGTTAGCCAGGGCTAATGTGTCATCTTAAGGCTGGACTGAGGGAGGATCCACTTCCAAGCTTATTCATGTGGTTGTTGGCAGGATTCAGATCCTCACAGGCTGTCACCCCAAAGTTCAACACTAGCTATTGGTTGGTTGCTACCTTCGTTCTTTGCCAAATGGACCTCTCCAACATGGCATCTCACTTCCTCAAAGCCAGCAGGAAAGACAGTCAGCTAGCAAGATGGAAGTCCCAGTCTTATAACCTAATCACAGGAGTGATATTCTATCATTTTTGGTATATTCTATACTTTTTTTTCAATTGCAGTTGACAAACAATATTATTTTATATTAGTTTCAGATGTACAGCATAGTGGTCAGACAATCATACTTTACAAAGTGTTTACCGTGATATTTTCAGTACACAACAGGCACCATACATAGTTATTACAATATTATTGACTATATTCCCTATGCTGTATTTTACATCTCGATGACTATTCTGTAACTACCAATTCATACTTCTTAATCCCTTCACCTTTTTCACCCAGCTCCCCAGCTCCCCTCCCATCTGGCAACCATCAGTCTGTTCTCTGTATCTATCAATCAGTCTCCATTTTGTTTGTTCATTGATTTTGTTCTTTAGATTCCACATATACATGAAATCATATGGTATTTGTCTTTCTCTCTGACTTATTTCACTTAGCATAATATCCTCTAGGTCTATCCATGCTGTCGCAAATGGGAAGATTTCATTGCTTTTTATGGCCGAGTAATATTCCATTATACATATATACCACACCTTCTATATCCAATCATCTATTGATGGGTGCTTGGATTGCTTCCATATGTTAGCTATAGTAAATAACGCTGCAATTAACATAGAAGTGCATATATCTTTTTAAATTAGTGACTTGGATTTCTTCAGGTATATACCCAGAAGTGGAACTGCTAGGTTATAAAGTAGTTCCATTTTTAATTTTTCGAGGAACCTCCATACTGTTTCTCATAGTGGCTGTACCAATTTACAATACCACCAACAGTGTAAAGGGTTCCCTTTGGTCCATATCCAAGCCAGCATCTGTTATGTGTTGTCTTTTTGGCGATGGCCTTTCTAAGAGGCATGAGATGATATCTCATTGTAATTTTAATTTTCATTTATCTGATGATTAGTGACATTGAGCATCTGCCTATTTTTTAATTGGAATTTTTGGGTTTTTTGGCGTTAAAGTTGTATGAGTTCTTTATAAATTTTGGATATTAGCCCCTTATATGTATCACTGGCAAATATCTTCCCCCATTCAGTAGGTTGCCTTTTTGTTTTGTTGATGATTTCCTTTTACTGTGCAAAAACTGTTTAGCTTGATGTAGTCCCATTTGTGTGTTTTTTCTTTTGTTTCCCTTGCCTGAGGAGATATGTCAGAAAAAAATATTGCTAAGACAAATGTCTGAGATTTTACTGCCTTTGTTTTCTGCTAGGCGTTTTAAGGTTTCAAGTCTTACATTTAAATCTTTAATTCATTTTGAGTCATTCTTATGTGTGGTATAAAATCGTGGTCTAGTTTCATTTTTTTGCATGTATCTATTTAATATTCTCAGTGCCATTTACTGACTAGATTGTCTTTACCGCACTGTATAGTCTTACCTCCTTTGTCATATATTAATTGATCACATAGGCGTGGGGTTTTTTCTGGACTCTATTCTGTTCCATTGATCTATGTGTCTTTTTTTTTTTTTTTGTCAGTACCATACTGTTTTGATTACTATAGCCTTCTAGTATAGCTTGATATCAGATAGCGTGATCCCTCCAACTTTGTTCTTCTTTCCCAAGATTGCTGTGGCTACTCAGGGTCTTTTGGGGTTCCAGATATATTTTGGATTATCTGTTCTAGTTCTGTGAAAAATGCCATTGGTATTGATAGGTAGGGATTACATTTAATCTATAGATTGCTTTGTGTAGTATGGACATTTTAACGATGTTAATTCTTCCTATCCTTGAGCATGGTATATACTTCCATTTATGTGTACCTTCTTCAATTTCTTTCTTCAATATCTTAAAATTTTCTGACTACAGGTCTTTTACCTCCTTGGTTAAATTTATTCCTAGGTATTTTTTATGCAATTGTAAATGGGATTGTTTTCTTAATTTCTCTTGCTATATTCCATTCTTTAGAAGTAAGTCACAAGATCCTGCTTATGCTCAAAGGATTACACAACAACATGAACACCAGGAGGTGGGGATCATTGGATGCCATCCTAGAGGTCTGTCCTTTAAAGGGTTTGGAGTATAATATTAAGATTCAAAGTTAATTGTGAAAATAAGTATAGGCTATTAGAGGAATAATTACTAAGGAGTGATATTCCTATGTGTTTTGGACATTTTGTTTCCCTCAATGATAATAAAAGAATTATTTCCTGTGATGGGTATTTAGTTTGCTTAAATTCATTTTACAATAAAAAGACTTAAAAAAAAAGATTTTAATTATGGTAATACTCATTTTAGAGATGAGGAAACTGTGGCTTGTAATTCAAATCTATGCTTTTTCTGCTACACCAGGTTGATGCCCACATTTATCAAATTAGTATGGTTTGTTCCAGTGTAGTGTTCATATTTTATTTTTGTTCAATGCCTTACTTTTTACTATGTACACATATATCCTGTCTTTACCTCCATACCCATAATCCTTGTCATAAACTTTATGGTTTCAAAAACTGATATTAATTGTTGTTTAGAAATTTAATACCAATTCTTTATAACTTATAGCAAAACATCTCTTTTTTAATAAATAGGAGATTTTTGTGTGTGTTCCTGTGGTCCTCAGGTGTTAGGTGGTATTTTGTTAATGCTTTTCTAAAAGTAAAAATACTAGTCAGGATTTATTTTTTGTACCATGCTTGTCCATACCAGCAATCTTTGCCAGTGTGCATGAAGCTAGCTTTTCAGTATGATTCAAAATTTGTACACAATAAGGTTTCAGAGCACCTAAAAAGCAAAAGTGGAGAACAAAAGAAGTTATCATGGGAGTTGCCCAGAGTAACCCACAGTCTATTGCAAGGATATTTTTAAAGCAAAACAAATTTTGCCTGCATACACACAGTCATCATTGACTGAGCATCCAGGGTATACACACAAGGAACTAAGCTCATTAGTTCCTGAGTGGGAAACCACACTATAAAACATAGGTGATCTCTGCACTCAGGGAGCAATGACATCTAGCATACATGCAAGTGAGCATGAGCCCCTCAAAGCAGACACTTCCAGATTGAGTCACCTCCTATACAGATTAACTGCTTGACACTACAGAATGAGTTATTTCTTGCACCAGGTTTTTCATGGGTATATAAAACATTAGATCCATCCTGTCCTCACCTCTATTTGGCTAGTAGGCTTTCTTGGATCTTGGAGATGGTGTTTGTTATTTGCCAAGGAAGGATTTTAGTTAGACTGAAAATATCAGTATGTAAGATGTGCTCCCATTTATATGGCATGCAGATTATTTCAGGCCGAAAATAATTAAAACCCAACAAACTCAAGTAGAGTTTGTTTGTTTGTTTGTTTGTTTGTTTCGTTCCCCTTTACCTGCCTAAAGGAATTCAGATTCTTAAAACCTGCTTAAGGAGGGGAATCTTAGCATATTCACTTTAGCACATATGAACTAACTGTGGCAGACAGCGGGGATCCAAGCAAATCTGTTTGTTAAATTCTCCTCTGTGTCCCGTGGTTTCATGGTAGCCCTGCAAGATTTTGTTAACCACACATTTGCTCTTTCTCATCTACCTGTGAATTTCCTACCACCCCTCTCCTTAGCACAGAACAACATATATATCTCATCTTGTCTCACTATCTTTGGAATTTTCATGCTTATGTGAATTCAATCATTCACATGTATTAAAACTTGATTTTTTCATGTTGATCTGCTGTATGTCATTTGAATTATTTGACCAGCTCCAATACCACTCAGTCCTTAATGACTCAAGACCAAAAAAAGAAATATGATTGGACTTGTCTTTA
>NC_138104.1:18538982-18616482 GCF_964146895.1 Miniopterus schreibersii
TGTCATCATATATATGACAGATATATCATGTGTAATGAATATAAGGTGTACTGTGGTGTTGAAGTTTTATAATTTACTTACTCAATTTATTATTTGTTGATATAAATAAGGTTTTTAATTCCTTAAACAGTATCTTACCTGCAATTGAAATTTCCAGAGGAACTACTTTATATTCTATGAAACATTCTTTCAAAATGAATATACGTATGTGAATGAGACATATTAACTTCTCGTTGAAGTTATTCAAGTGATTCGGTTGCCTTATTTCCAGAGTATTTGAGGATTCATAAATGAATCTATTATGAGAATCTAAAAAAAGTGTTTTAAGAGTACAAAGGAGGGACCACTAACCACAACCCTGAAGAACGATGCTTGGCAGCTGAGGCAGACACTGCAGCAATGGCAGCTCCAGCACAGAGACCGGCCTCAACACTGGACACCACCTCAGCCCGAGACTTGTGCACGGCTGGACTGCCGTTCCTCCTACTATGATGCCTGAGAAGATCCCAGACCCTTCTGTGACTGTGGGTTGTCAGGGCCAGGCCCCTTGACGGGACTGCTGGCTGGCCTCTGACTGTGGAGGAGCTGAAATAAGCCGATATCCACAACACTGGGACCACGATCACCCCCTTGCACTTCCTCAAGGTGAAACTGGGAAAGAGGCCCCAACCCTTGAAAAGTGAAGTCATTGCTGGATTTCCAGGCACCATTTAACAGCCCTACAAGGTGGCCTCTCCTGTCAATACTAGTCATCTCACTTTGGTGTCCCCAGATCCACTGTCAACATGGACTCAAAATTGAGAAACTGTGTCCTCTCACAGGTGACCTACTCTAGCTGAACAACTCTGGAGCCAGTCAAGTCTCTTTTCCCTCTTCTGTGCCCAAAAGACACAAGGCAACTTGGCCTGAGGATAGAGTTCATGACTTAGGAGGACATTTGGGAAGGGCAGGCTGTGGAGGTGCTGGGGGTGAGGTCACAGACCTCCTCCGGGTTTAGTGACCCCTCAAGGCTGCTCACATCCTGCCCTTCACTGGTACTCTGTGCTCTTTCTGTGACTGCAGGGTCCCCTTTACTAAGCATAGTGCATGTGCATGTTCCAGGTGACCGTCTCATCAGGGGTTTGCCTCCATAGAACTTCTCCCTGTCCCACCCCACAACCACCACCAATAACAAACCTTGGCTAGTTGCAAGCAATGTAGCATGCAGGACTGCTGCATTGAAACAGTTTGGCTCTGGAAAGGTTACTAGACGTTTGAGCTGTAATTTCCTCTGTTTTAAAAATGAGGGGGGATGAGATAGACTCCTATCTCACAACATATACAAAAATTAACTCAAAATGGGTCAAAGATCTAAGGTAAGAACTAAAACTGCAAAATTCTTAGAAGAAAACAGCAGTAAATCTATGTGACCTTGGATCAGATATAACAATAAAAACACAAGCAACAAAATAAACAATACCTAAATTGGACATCATCAAAATTAAAAATTTGTGCTTTAAAGGACACAAAGTAAATAGACAATCTATAGAATGAGAGAACACTTTTGCAAATTATAGATCTGATAAGGGACTTGTATCTAGAATATGTAAAGAACTATTACAACTCAATAATAAAAAGACAAAGAGTCCAATTTAAAAATGGGTGAAGTATCTCAATACACATTTCTCCAAAGAAGATATGTGAATGACTAATAAGCACATGAAAAGATACTCAACATCAGTTTAAAACCCTTGTATCTAAGAACTGCAGTGTCTTGTCAGTCTGTGTCTCATAGCCAAGATTGCAAGATCCTCAGGGCCAGATGCCATCTTCTGTATACTCTTTCCTTGCTCTCTAGAACCTGGATCACTTCCAGGATCCCAGGAACTCTCTGCAAATGCTAATCATTTCAGAGTAGCCCCCATTCAACTCAGCTCAGAGACACAAAAACATCCAGACATGGGGTGCAGCTAGGAAATGGTATAGGCAGGAATCCAGGTTAATATAATTATAGACTTAGAATATTGAAACTGGAATGGAGTATACTCTGATTTTTATAGCTTCAGGATTTTTCTGTATCTAAGATAGTAAGATTATTTTCCATACAGTGATTAAAGGTTATAGAATTTCCTAAATTGGTTAACTGATAGTTGGCTATTTTCATCTTTAACTAGTGAGGCACCATTATCCTGTTTCTGAAAGAGTCTGAGAACCCAAACAGTTCAAGTTAACTTGTGTACTCCTAAAAAAGGAAGATCCAAGACACTAACAAATAGCTGTGAAATAATACCTGTCACTCCAACCTTTGGTAGCTTTTAGAAATAATTTAGCAGAAGTTCAAAAACTCATGTGGTAAGTTATCACCTAAATGAATATAGTATATTTTTGCATATGTTGTTCCTCAAATAGTTCCTCCTTTCCATTTAGAGAAAGGAGGAAGAGGAGGGGAGGGGGAAGAAGAAGAAAATGTATAAGCCATATAATGTTTCTCCTCTATTTTTTTTCTGCTTTTAAACATCAACTGATATTCTGGCGGGTGTGTCTCTAAGCACAATTAATTTTGTCTTTGCAGATCTTGAAAATTAAAGGGTTACCTATGTTTGCAAATAGTGGTCTTGGTCTGTTCTGCCTGGTGTTTGGGGGGGGGGCAGGGTGCCACTGTTCCTGAGCTGTTGCTCCTTGCTGTTTGTAGTTTTATTACAAAGTCAGGTTCTTAAAAATTAATCAGTTCCCTGATGTTGTAGGGCTGAGATTTCTGTTTCTTTGTGGGCATTCATCTTGGGGCCACAATTGACATCTACAGACCTCTTTATAGTGCCCTGTTTCTCAGAACCTGCTGTGAGGCATCAAATCCTTCTCATGTTGCCATCTCTCTGACTCTTCTTCTGTCATCACATCCCTGTCACCTCAGCAGGTAAAGGATCTCAGTTTTTAAGAATTTATGTGATTAGATTGGGGCCACCCAAATAATCCAGGATAATCTCTGCACTTTAAGGTCCATAACTTAATTGCATCTGCGAAGTCCCTTTTGCCATGTAACAGATCCCAGGGATTAAGATGTGAACATCTTTGAAGAGCCATGATTCTACCTGTCACACAATGAAAGGTAAGAGGTGATTTGTGAGAGAAAGAATAAAGTATTGGACTTGGTGGTGAACTAATTTACTAGTGTTTGGGTGAGGCATGGCTCAGAATTAGTTAAAGAAACAAATAGGACATGGAGACTGGTGACATCATTACATGAGTAGAAATGGAGAATATTGTGGTTTGAGGCCCCTAAGGGTTTCAGATAGCTGTGTTTAAGAAGACAGCAGGTGGCAATGTCCTGCTGACCACTGGAAGGTGGTATTTGTTTCTGTGTCCTATGATATTGATTTCCCTAAATTGAATGCTGGGTTTTCTGTAGTATTAAATGGCAAAGCTACATTTAACTGAGAAGTAGAGGAGACGGTTTTTCTTGGGATTGGCTGCAAATTAGATGAACATTTCTCTGTGTGCAAGAACTGACCCTCAGTCTTGTAGACTCAAAAATCAGATACTCTTTTGACTTTTGGTTTGTGTTCATTCTTTTCTGCTTGGTGATCTGATTGCCTCCCTCAGTTTTCTTTTATCTCTATAACTTAAGTAATATCTTACCACATTATTGATGTGTTAAGAGAAATAATTTTTGCACTGATTGCCTGTGTTGCTGGAATTGGGGTCCAAACCTGTGATAGGATATATGGTGCCTGAGGTCAGCAAGAAGGAAATGCTGAACAAGGAACTTACCAAAATAGCATAGTGGTTTCTGCAAGAGTTCTTGCCCTACACAAAGTGAGTAAATGCTTTTGTCTTTTTACCAATTGATTTCAGCCTTTGATAATATTATGACTTTCCTGCTTTAGCTTATGTTCAGACCCCAGGATGCATTTCTCAAAACAGTCCTCACAAGGATGGTAGCCTTTGTGTCTGAGTATCAAATTTCAAAGCTCTCTCTGCTGGCCCAGTACTGATTCCCTTGGTTCAGAAGGGTTTATCTTCCCCCAAGAAAGCTGAATTAAATGACATTGGTCTTGCCATAGCCCCTTAAGCAAGTAGTCAACTTTTCTCATTTTCCCCAGTATTTTCTATTACACTTAACAAAATCAACATTCATAGAGTTTTTCCTTTCTCCTTCATTTACCTCATTCCCAGCAATCAACCACCTACTTTCCCTGATTTTACCTTAAAAATATATGATAACTATGTGAGGTGATGTATGTGTTAATTAGTTTGATTGTGGTGCTTATTTCACAATGTATGTTTATATCAAAACTTCAAGTTGTGTAGCTTAAATATATACAGTTTTTATTTGTCAATGATACCTCAGTAAAGCTGGAAAAATATTAAATAAGTAAATAAGTAAATGAATAATGCTTCTTACCATGTAATTCTCTTGCTTAAAATAATTTAGTGACACTCCTTCACCTACAAGGGAGATAAAATCTGAAAGTTCTTACCAAAACTTACAGCGTCACTTATGGCTTCACTATCTCTGCAGTACATGTCACACCACAATATATAGAACTGTTTGTAGATCCCTGCACACCATTCCTATAGTTGTTGGCCTCGAGTCTTTTTGTTCTCTCTGTTTGGAGAGTCTTTACCTTTTCAATCAAACAACTGAGGATACGAGGTTTTTTAAAGATTTTTTTAAATTGATTTTTAGAGAGAGAGGAAGAAGACTTCCATGACTAGTTCTGCCAGCTAAATCTAGTATTGATTTCCCTCTTCCAAATTACTATAGTATATTACCCGGCCGGGCGTGGCTCAGCGGTTGAGCATCGACCTAGGATCCAGGTGACCGGGGTTCGATTCCCGGTCAGGGCACATGTCCAGGTTGCGGGCTGGATCAATGACTTTCTCCTCATTGATGTTTCTATCTCTCTCTCTCTCTCCTGTCCTCTCTCTGAAATCAATAAAGATATATTTTTAAAAAAACAAATTACTATAGTATATAAAACTGATCTTTATTCCAGGGCTGAACATGTTATATAGTAACTGTTTCCATGACTGTTTTATTCTTGATGGAAAGATAAATATCCTCTTCATCTTTATTTCTACAATGCATAAAAGATTCTCTGGCACACGTATAATTTCAATAAAATATTTGACAAATTAATCAGTAATATAATGAATGCATTTACTGGAACTTTATTGAAACTAAAGTATAAGTGTATAATAAAGGATAGCTGTTGAAGTAGTGAAAAGAGGAATACTGAGCGCCTAGATGATAGTAACTAATGGTGCAACTAGACTTACCTAATGAAATACTTTATTGTGCAAATATGATTACAGAGCTGTAACAGTCTCTGTCAGATTCAGCTATGTACTCACTGATTTAGATGGTTCAAAGGATACCTTGGTGGTGAATTCCCCCTTTTATATGAATATACTTCCTGTTGGCTCAAATGTCTTCACCTAAACATCCCCACAGTGTGGCAAAATGTCAGGTCAGGAGTCTGCTTCTGTTGGGGATGGATTCTTCTGAGCGCTAACCAAAGGTAATCCCAATTGATAATGAAGACTCTTGATGTCAAGAATACAGTGTAACACTGAGTACCTAAACTGTTAAATACCCAGTCTGGTATGATACCTCAGTCAATCAGGCTGCAGTTGGATATTAAAGTATGTCTTCTGATAGTCTCACTTACATTGACAGAAAACCTTATATCCTGAGTATAAAAATAGTATTGCTTGAAAAGATGGCACTTAATGGGCAATATACTAGAATACCAAGAGGGCCTGGTTTGCAGTTCAATAATGCTTAGTATGAATAAAATAAATCCACATATCTAATACGATTTAATGTCAGTTCATTAATGTTGTACAGCATAATAATTACTAATATTGTTTCAGGTCCATTTTTAGAGCCAATGTAGCACAACAAAAAGTTAAGATTTTATCCAAGAAATGATTGGAGTGATGAAACAATATTCTGTCTTTGTGATTATACAGTTGCATTAAATGCATCATAAAATTATAGCTACATATTTTCACTCAGTGCCCAGACCACCTGCTTCTCAGGTGTGGGCAGCTTATCAGGTTAACTGAAATAACATTGCCATCTCTGTCTTGTTTCGATCCCCATCAGGCAAGGATTTATCTATTTTTCCTTTTGATTCTAAAGGTAAACCATCCCCCTACAGTGCTAAAAACAGCACTATTCACTGTCCACACACCTCAAATACTGACTGGAATAGCTAAATACATAGTGGAGGAATGGTGAATATTGTCTTTATGCAAGTCTGAGGCTCTTTTCCTGAGTTTCCATCTCTCTTTCTTCTTTATTGAAAGCAAGATACTCAAGTGATGGCCAGTGCTCTAAGCTAGCAGCAAGTGCTTAACTATCTCAATAAGCCTTTAGATGTTAAGGGACCAATTGTTAAGAGACACATTTTTAAACACAGACAAGGCCCCATGGTTATAGTTTTGAAATGCCTTTGTTATAAAATTCTTAAATGTGATTTGTCCAATTTATGATTAAAGGGCTAGAATCCAGAAACCAAACTGGAACTAAATCTCAAGATGTACATTGGCTAATTATGTTAATAGATGGCTCCTAATATGTAATATAAGAAAGCAGCCTATTAAGTTTTTTTATTCTACCTCTTGAGAGAATCTTGAGAAGATAACACTGAAACTTATGAATACCTTAGCTGTAAAGCTGCAAGAAAGTGCTTTTAGGTCTACTTTTATGTGGATGTAAATTTTTATTTTCCTTCAGTGTTCTGGGGAAAAAGTATCACCTTATCAAAAAGTGTAGTGGACTTGAAATAGAGCAACCTGATTCTTGTCCCTACTTTGTTGTTCTCTCACCCCTGAGAAAGTAGCGAAAGTCAGTTAAACTCTATGAGCCTCTGTCACTCATCTTTAAAATGAAGAGGCTGGACTATTTCGTACTACAAAACTCGATATTTGTTGACATGAGTGAATTTATGAATGTATGTAATGATGGTATGTAAAGTTCATTCTTTCCAAGATAATCTATAGTTCTCCAATTAGTCCTGTCATTGAGTATAATCAAGCAGAAGCTACAACTGTAATGGATGCTATCAGAGGAATTCTTGCATTGGGCATAGATAGAATTGGCAACTCTTAGGTCTCCTCTACCTCTGCTAATCTATGATACTATCTACATACAAGACACTGTTCTTGGAGCTACTGTTAAGCCATCCTAGTCAAAACTGTAAAAGCAAAGAGGCATTCAAAAGATGTATAATATAAAAACTTTAGCCTCACAAATAATTCCAGAAAAACAAGTTGAAAAGGTAACACAATGTCACTTTTTGCCTAGCAAAGTGACACAGAGTTAACAATAAAATGATAGTGTTCCATATTGCTCAGGGTGTTGGGTACTCTCATAAACACCTGTGGGAGTATAATTTGATCCTGATTTTCTGAAGGCCCTTCACCTGGCTGGCTGCTTCTTATGCTTCAGGTCTCAGCCTAGAAGGTAATCCATCAGACTTTCCTTGCCCACATAAGTAGAATCTTCTTCAATTCCCACTTCATGCTATCCCTGCCAGTTCTTCCTTTCATAGCATGTATTGTAATTTATAATTATATATTTATTTGTATTTTTAAAAATGTATCAGGACTTTACAGAGAGATAGAACCAACAGGAGATTGTGTGTGAGTATCTCACATTGCATATATATACATATACACACATACATGTATACATCTATTTATATAAATTTATTTTAAGGAATTGGCTCACTTGATTGTGGGAAGCTGGCAAGCCTGAAATCTTTAGAGCAAGCCAGCAGGCTGGAAACTAGGCAGAAGTTGATGCTGTAGTCCTGAGATGGAAATTTCTTCTCCTCTGGGAACCTCATTTTTGTCCTTCTGAAGGCCTCCAACTGATTAGATGAGACTCATTCACATTATTAAGGCTTATTTTCTTTATTTAAAGTCAACTGATTATAGATGTTAACCACATCTACAAAATACCTTCAGAGCAACACCTGGATTAGGGTTTTACTAAATAACTGACTATGATAGCCTATCCAATTTGACATAAAATTAACCATCACAACAGGTTTGTTGATTCTTCCACTAGATGATAAGCTCTATGAAAGGACAGAGACTTTAGCTTTCTTGGTTACCTCTACCACTATGCCAGTCACTCAGTATGTGTTCAGTACATACAGTAGTTTATTAAATATTTGTTGAATGAATAAATAAATGATATCTGATGACCACTGAAGCTCACACATCCTATGGTTTGGTAGTCAAATGGTACTCTTTTAATCATGACCATTTTCAATACCTGGTCAATTAGTTAGGTAGAGCCATAAAGAAGTATTCGAGTATTTGGTGGGGTTTCCTTAAATTATTATTAAAATAAACAGCCAACCAACAAACAAATAAATGAACAGTCAAATCATAAAATTAAAAACATTCAGAATGGATGCTATGTTTTCTCTTCTTATATATTTCTATCTTAATTATGCTATTATTTTCAGATAAACTTAGAGGACAACAGAGATCAATGAAAAATCAAAATCAGTATTGTCCTCATGCTGTAGTAATAAGCAACCAAGAAATGTAATAAGATTTTTTAAAAATCTCATTCAAAATAGCAAGGAAATTTTAAAGTACCTATGAATAAATCTAAACAATAAAAATAAAATCAAGACCTTTGTCCAGAAATTATTGAGGACATGATAACTGGAAAGACCCGTTATATTCATTATAAAGATGTCTTTCCCTGGCAGGGTGGCTCAGTTGGTTGCAGTGTCGTGCCGTATTCCATCAGGCGTGGGGTCAATTTCCAGTCAAGGCACATAACTAGGTTGTGGGTTCAATCCTCGACCAAGAAGAGTACAAGATGCAACCGATTTATGTTTTCACATGGGTGTTTCTCTCTCTTTCTCCCCCCCCCTTTCTCTTTCTCTAAAAAAAAAACACAAAACAAAAAATCAATATAAACATGATTGGGTGAGGATTAAAAACAAAAAGATGTCAGTTTTCCACCAAATTAATCTATAAATTAAATGTAATTCTAATAGAAATCCAATAGAATTTTTCTTGGAACTAAACATATTGATTCAAAAATTCATCTGGATGAGTAAAATTCACAAACTAAGACTAATTTGAAAAAGAAGACTATGGTGGAGGATCATGTGCTATATTTCAAGATGTATTTTAAAAGTGTAGTACATTGATGTACTGGCACAGAGATAGACAAATGATAAAAGGAACACACTAGTGCCTGAAAATCTGTTCATGTATGTAAGAAAACATATGTGGCAGCGTAAATCTGTGGAAAGGAAAATAACTTGGTCATGATATATGATCTTTCTTATACATTGTGTGTTTGGTTTGTTAATGTTTTGCTTAGGACTTTTGCAAAAACCTATATTTATGAGAAGATTTTCTGTAATTTGTTTTTTATACATATTTGTGGTCAGGTTTTATTATTAAGCTTTATGTTAGCATTACAAAATGAATTGAAATTATTTCTTATTTTCTTATACTCTGGAAATTGTGTGAAATATTAAAATTATGTATTTCTTCAAAGTCTGGTAACACTTTCTCATAAAACTGTACCAGGTTATTTTTAATTTCTGTGTGAAAAAGTTTTAATTATTAAATTTATTTTTAGAGGTATTATAAAAATATTTAGGAAAAGTTTTCTTAAGTCAATTAAGTTATATTTTTCTAGGTATTTACCTATTTTACCTAGGTTTTCAAATTTATTGGCATAAAGATATTCTTAATTATCCTCTTGCTATTTATTCCAGTTTATTGAGGTATAATTGACATATTGTGTAAGTTTAAGATGTACCAAGTGTTGATTTGATACACTTGCATATATTGCATATTGATTACCACCATAGCTTTAGCAAACACCTCCATCACATCACATAAATACCATTTTTGTGTGTATGGTGAGAACACTTAAGGTCTACTCTCAGTCACTTTCAAGTATATAATGCAGTATTACTAACTATAATCACCATGCTATACATTAAATCCCCGGAATTTATTTATTTTATAACTGGAAATTTGTACCCTTTGACCAACATCTTCCCATTTCCCCCACTCCCCAGTCCCTGATAACCATCATTCCACTCTCTGTTTCTACAAGTTCAACTTTTTAAGATTCCACATATAAATAATGGCATACAGTATTTGTCTTTCTCTGTCTGACTTTTTTCACTTAGCATAATGCTCTCAATAACTGTCCAAGAATGTTCATTTAAACATGGTATTTAATTGTGAAAAATTAGATGCCCATAATCTACAGAATAAATTAATTCATTGTGAGATATTAATACAATGGGATATAATATAGCAGTAAAATGAATAAACTAAATCTACACATGTCAACATGGATGAACATCTTAATCTTAATAGTGAGTGAGAAAAGCAAGTTCCAGAACTTCATATACAGTATGAAATCATTCTTGTAAATTTAGAAATGAAGACATATGCACATATATAAAAATAAGAAAACATGAACCATAGAGAAAGTAAATTCATGATGGTGATTGCCTCTGGGGAAAGAGGAGATTTGGGGCTACAGAGTTGACAGTAGGGAATTTGAGTTTGTAATGTTTTACTTCTTTAAAATGTATGAAGTAAATATGGATATTCATTCAAGTGTGTTACCTTATCTTTTGTTAAAATTATGATAACAATAATAATAACAACAACAATAAATAAACACAGGCCCTGAGATGGAAAAGAGCTTTCAGCAATCATAAAGATAGCAGTGTGACTAGAATGCAATTTAAAAAGGTGGATAAAGTGTCAGGAGATGTGGTTTTAGAGGTAGACAATTGCCAATCCATGCAGAGTTTTGAGGACCTGGTAGAAAGTTGGTATTTTATTTGGTTTTATGCATAAGAGAAATATCTTTGTCAAAGGAAGCATTAATAAAATATCATGCACAGTGGTAGAAACAGTAATAGAAATCTTGCACACCATGTGGTGTAGGGCTTCTCAGTTTGATTCCTTGTCTATTCCTCTTCATGCTTTCTCTTTGGGAGGCATAAGGATTGAAAACTCAGCATGCAGAAATATTTTTTTCTATCTTATATTCTTGAATGAATGAATGAATGAATGAATGAATGAATGAATGAATGAATACATGGTTAAGGGTATAGTCTCAGAAATCAAGTAATCTTGAGTCTGAATCTCAAATCTATTCACTGCTGTGTGACTTTGCACAAGTTAACTTATCTGTAAAATGGGAATAATAATAGTACCAACCTCACTATTTTAACTATCAGTTTAGAGCACACATGTGAAAATATCTAATATATTACTGTACATGATAGGTATTAAAAAGATACTTTATTATGACAGCCAGTAAAGGTTTTCCTCAAGAGTTTACATTTGAACTGAGCTGTGTGTGTGTTTTTAAAAATATATATCTTTATTCATTTCAGAGAGAGGAAGGGAGATGGAAAGAGAGATAGAAACATCAATGATGAGAGAGTCATTGATCAGCTGCAGCCCGCAACCCGGGCATGTGCCCTGACCGGGAATCGAACCCTGATCGCCTGGATCCTAGGTCGATGCTCAACCACTGAGCCGTGCCCGGCTGAGCTGAACTGAGTTTTAATGGATTAAAAAGAGTTTGCTAGGAAGAAGGAGGTGAGGGAGGGTAGCATTCTAGGAAATAGCATGTCTAAAAGCATAAAGGAATGGAAATGGTGTGATATTTCATTGGTCAGAGTGTACAGATATATATGACAGAATATAAAAATAGAGAAAATTTTTCTCTAAATTTTGAAGAGCCTTTTATTATGTCAGAGTATGGAGTTAAAACCTAACCCTGATAGCAACAGGGAGCCAATAGAAGTTTATGAGTAGGAAAGTAACATGGTAAGATTTTTAGATGAACGGCTATTACAAAGGGGTATCCTTTAGTCAAGGGTAGGCTTAGACAACATGGTGAAACGGGTAAAGCTTAAGTTCTCCTCCAAGCTTGTCCCCCCTTTCAATTACCCTCTTCTGAGACACAAATGGTGTTGTCGTCCATCCTTAGACCTATCACATCTGATTACTCTGGTCAGGATAAATGGAGCTTTTTACATGAACATTGTCATCCGATATCTGTGTTTAATTAATAACCATGTTTACCAGTAGAGTAAGCTCCAGGAGACAGAAACAAAGTATGACTGAATGACTAAGTTCCGGGAACATCAAGCAGTACTTAGCATATCACATATTAGTCAGTGAATATTCATGGCCTGTCAGAGAATGAATGGACCAACAGCAAGAAGTGTTCTTAATGCTTTTGGGGGCAATGAAATGTATGGTTAAGAGGTGAACTGGTGCCCAGCTAGCATGGCTCAGCAGTTGAGCATAGACCTATGACCCAGGAGATAGAGGTTCTATTCCCAGTCAGGGCACATACCCCGTTGCTGGTTTGATCCCCAGTGGGGGGCATGCAGGAGGCAGCCAGTCAATGTCCCTCTCATCATTGATGTTTCTATCTCTCTCCCCCCCTTCTCCCTTCCTCTCTCTGAAAACAATAAAGACATTAAAAAAAAAGAGAGAGGTGAGATGGATTATAGATAGGAGAACATGGAAGATAGGGATAGTTGGGGAAAGAATAGGGAATACAGAGTTGAAAGAAATAAGTGGACACTTGTTGAGTTATATGCAAGGTGAGCATTTTTGAAGTAGCGAACACAATAGCTATGAGTAGTACATTATAGCAAATTACAGATTACCTGGTTCAAATGATAGTTAGGATGGTAGTTTGGAACTTGACAATCAACCCAACTTATTTGCACAAGCAAAGCCCCATTATATTGTCTCAGATGAACAGCTCTATAACTGACCCAAAAGATATAGAAATTGCTGCCTTTCAGGGGTAACATATTTGGGGAGGAAAAATCAGATATAAATGAGCAAGGTTAATATTCAGTGCAAGTTTATTTTCCAGTACACGGTTGTTTAAAACAACAGTAAAATTCTCTTTAAATTAATATGGCCAAGGTTTAAATGAAATGGAACTCATAAGATCTCAGCTCTGCTGCTCTTTCTCTGGTAGATAGAAGGAAAGAATGATTTCAGGGTATTACCTATGGAAAGGTGTCCAGACAAACTATTTATCCACCACTACCACCACATACCCCTAACAAAACATGTGTTGGAACCCAATAAAATCAGATTAAAATGAGCATCAATAACAGATTTGAAGATAAAGTCAGAAAAGGGCACATTGTGGAATGGGTGAGGAATGCCATGGAAAGGGAGGACCAGTCCCACATTTTGCCTTTGTAATGATGCTGAAAGTAAGGTTATTGGGTGAGTATATATGTATCAGCTTGCTGGCAGTTTTAGCAATAGCTAGTGGGAATCACCTTTTCCTTTCTTGCCATTTCCTTTTTCTGGGCCTCTGCCCAGTTCTGGCAGTATTTGGACCCCAGAGTATGGCACTCAGGACATTCAGGAGTTAGAAGGATTGTCCATGTCTTCTCAGGTGGTGGGAAAGTGCCAGCTAAGTTGATTGACACCTGCATTCATTCACTCATTTGAACATTTATTCAACCAAATTTTGTGCTGGGCCTTGTGCTGTGCACTGGTGTAAAATTACAAACAAGACAGATAAGGCTCCATTCCTTATAAAGCTTATCTTCCAGATAATAATAAAATAATCACACAAGTACATATATGTAAATTGTGATGTGTAATAGAGGAAAAGTGTCTTTTAAATGCTTTAACAGGAGTCTAATTTAGAAGTGGGAGGAGAAAAGTGTCAGGGGAAAGTTTTCTGTAAAAATGACATGTGCACTAAGATTTGACTGATGAGTAGGAGTTCATCTGGGCAAAGACTGGGTTAAAACATGTGAGGCACGAGTGCATACTTATGTTAAAACTTACTAAATCAACCATATTCAACCATGTTCAGTTTATTGCATATCAATTATAACTAAATAAAACTGTTTTAAAATCCTAAAAAAAACAAACGTATGAGGCAGAAGAAACAACACATACAAGTGCCCCCAAACAGGGAGTACTTTGCATATTCAAATATTCAAGAGGGTTGCTAGGGTGAAGAGAAGTTCAAGAGTGTTATGGGGTTCCAAGGGCCCAGCTTGGCTCAGAATATGAGTGGTTTTGCACTAGGTACTACCAGAGAGTGTAGAAGTCATGCTGAAGAAACCAAATGGGCCTAACAGGAAAATGTATAGTTGGAAATGGGTGAGAAATATAGGTCAGGATACCAGGTGAACTCAAGAATGAAGACAGGATCAAGGTGGACATAAGGTAGAAGTTTCCAAAATTTTGGCCAAGTATTGGGTGATGAGGTGGGTGAGCCTTGTTTAATGGTTTTAGAAAAGAGAATACCAGCACTGGTCCCTACTTCTGATGCTCTGCTAACTAAATAAAATGTCACTAAGGATTGTTTTAGCCTTACCCATCCATGAAGAAATCAGGGGGATTTGAAATGCCTAGCAATCCTTCCAGTGGAGGAGGTTTGGGGTATTTAACCATTAGCCAAAACATGGGAAAAGCTCTGCTTTTTCCTATTTATCAAGGGAACAATAATGACTCTGAGAGGACAGAAAGACTTCCATCATCTGTCTGCAAGAAACAAAAAGCAAAGATGGCTGATTCTTGATAAAGGCTAAAGTGCTGAGCCACTCCCACTTTGACCTCAATTATAGGATAGACTATTTTTATAAAGGTTTCCAAATTATGGTGATTCATTCTTTTTCTTTTTTTTAAATGTATCTTTATTGATTTCAGAGAGAGGAAAGGAGAGGGAGAGAGAGAGCTAGAAACATCAATGATGAGAGAGTCATTGATGGGCTGCAGCCCGCAACCCGGGCATGTGCCCTGACCGGGAATTGAACCCTGATGGCCTGGATCCTAGGTGGACGCTTAACCACTGAGCTACGCCTGGCCGGGCTGGTGATTCATTCTTACTTATCAATTTATTTTATTGTGGTATAAAATTTATGATTTTTGCCATTTTAAATGTAGAGTTCTGTGACATTAAGGACATTCACATTGTCGTGCAGCCATCATCACTCTCTATCTCCAGAACATTTTTATCATCTCATACTGAAAATCTTCACTTATTAAACAGTAACTCACCCCTACCCCAGTACCTGATAACCACTGTTCTACTTTAATTCTTTGTGAATTGAACTATTCTGGGAACCATATATAAGCTTATTTTGCTTAGTATAATGTCTTCAACGTTTATCCATGTTATAGCATATCAGAATTTCATTCTTTTTTAAGGCTGAATAATAACCTATTGTGTGCACTTACCACAATTTATTTATTCATCAGTTGATGGACACTTGGATTGTTTCTACCTTTTTGTTTTGTGAATAGTGCTAGTATGAACATAGGTATGCAAATATCTGTTCGAGGGTCTGCTTTAGATTACTTTGTGTATTTACACAGAAGTGGAATCGTTATATCATATGATAATTTTATCTTTAATTTTTGAGAAATAGTCATACTGTTTTCTATAGCAGCTACACTATTTTGCATTCCCATCAGCAATACACAATAGTCCAATTTCTCCACATCCTATCTGACACTTGTTTTCTGTGTTTATTTGTTTGTTTTTACTAATAGCCATTCTAATAAGTGTGAAGTGGTATCTCATTGTGGTTTTGATCTGCATTCCCCTAATGATTAGTGATGTTGAGCATTTTTGATGCAATTATTGGCCATTTATATATCTTTGGGAAAATGTCTATTCAAGTCCTTTGGTCATTATTAAATTGTTGTTGTTTTTGTTTTGCTGCATTGTAGGAGTTCTTTATGTATTCTGGATATTAATCCCTTATCAGATATATGATTTACAAATATTTTCTTTCACTCGGTGGGTTGCCTTTTCATTGTGTTGATAACGTCTTTCGATTCACAAGAGTTCTTCATTTGATGAACTCTAATTATTTTCTGTTCTGTTACCTGTGCTTTTGGTGTTATACCTAAGAAATCAGTGCTTATCTCATATCATTAATCTTTCCCCATATGTTTTTTCCAAGAGTCTTATAGTTTAAGCTCTTATATTTAGGGTTTTGATTCATTTGGAGTTAATTTTTGTATATGGTATATGGTGTATACGGTTAGGGTCCAATGTCATTATTTTGCATGTGGATATTCAGTTTTCTCAGCACCATTTGTTTTAAAGACTGTCTTTCCCCCCATTAAATGGCCTTGAAACCATTGTTAAAATTATTGATCAAATATTCAAGGGTTTATTTCTGGGCTCTGTACTCTATTTCATTGGTCAATATGTTGACTTTATGCCAGTCCCACACTGCTTTGATTATTATACCTTTGTATTAAGTTTTGAAATAAGGAAGTGTGAATTTTCCAACTTTGTTTTTCCTTTTCAAGATTGTTTTGGTTACTTAGTGTCCCTTGAGCTTCCATATAAATTTTAGGATGGATTTTTCTTTTAAAAAAAAGTAATTGGTGTTTTGATAGAGATTGCATTGAATCTGCAGATGACTTTAGATGGTATCGACATCTTAACAATAAGTTTTTGAATCCATGAACACAAAATGTCTTTGTATTTACTCATGTCTTTAATTCCTTTCAACAATGTTTTGCAGTTTGCAGTGTGCAAGTGTTATAACTCCTTAGTTAATTCCTAAGTGTTTTATTTTTTGTGATATTATAAATAGAATTGGGTTTTTTTTCCAATTCTAGTATATAGTTAGTATATTGAAACAACTGATTTTTGTGCATTGATTTTATATCCTGAAACTTTGCTGAATTCATTTATTCATTCTAGCAGGTGTTTGGGTTTTTTGCTTGGAATCTTTAAGGTTTTCTACATATAAGATCAGGTTGTAAATGAAGAGAGAGAATTTTTCTTCTTTCTTTCCAATTTGGATGCCTTTGATTTCTTTTTCTTGCCTAATTGCTCAGGCTATAACTTCCAATAATAGAAGTGGTGAAAGTGGTCACCCTTGTTTTGTTCCAGATCTTAAAGGAAAAGCATTCAGTCTTTCACCATTGAGTATGATAGCTGTAAGTAAGATAAACTATTGATAGAGCAGCTTTTGAGGGGAGAATTCTGGATTAATTATGACACTAATTAATCACATTTATTAGAAAACATATTCTAAATTCAGAACTATTAAAATGTGAAAAAATGTTTCAATTAGGAGATACAATTATTTCTATTGTCACTGGATCATTCCTCTGTCCTACAAGCACTTTGAACCCAGTGTCTGAAACTAGACACATCCTCTTTCCTGCACATAAGCTTTTTGCTTTCCATGTTCTCAACTCATAATGCTACTTATTTCTCCAATCCAGAAACATAGTGATCATCTTAAACTCCTCCTTCTCCTCCATCTTATCCCTTCTTTCATCTGATTGGTCTTGCAGTTCTTTTGATTCTACCACAGAGATAGCTAGCACCCTCACTTATCTATTACTCTTAATACAGACTATTCTCAACTCTTGTCTGAATTGTGGTAGCAACCTTTTCACTAGTCTCTTTGTCACCAATCACTCCCCCTTCAATACATTATCACATTGCCAAAAGTTATCTTCCTATAATATAAATCTGATCATGTCTGGTAGAGCCAGGGATATCAGATATGAAAGCAAGCACTAAAGGTTCATACTTAAAAGTTTTCCCATTCCCCCACTACAGTTGTTTGGATGTCTATATCCCCACATACTTCTAACATTCCCCTACTGCTAAGACATAGGAAGTGGAGTAATACAAAATGATCTTTGAGGATATTAGAAATAGAAAGACAAAGCAGCAAAACATTAATCTTATGATCTCTGGCTATCATGTGTAGCAATAAATCTAGAAATATAATTATTACAAATTAGAAGTTTGCTATGTCTCAGGGTTTAGACTTTGAAGTCTGCAAAGGACTTTCACAGTACCTAAGTTGCCAATGCATTCCAAATACTGCTTCATCTGAGGCTTCCGAGGCAATGAAACCAAGGTCACACAGTAGAGGGAAAGCCTTCTACCATTAAAACCAAGCTTCTAAACCTCTTTTTGTTCCACACAACCTACTGGATAAAGTCTAACTTCTTAGATACACATCCAAGGCTCTATATAATCTTTTCCCTACCAAACTCTCCAGCCTAACCTATTCATATATCATATGTCCCAGATGCAGCAAATGTCTCGCCATTCTCTGAAGACTTCATACCCTTGTGTAAGCCCATGCTTTTGCCTGTCCTACTTATTCTCTGCCTATAATACACTTCTACCTCTTTCATTATTAGCAAACTCTCTCGTCCATACCCACAAAATACAGGTCATATGTCATCACTTCTATAAACTTTCCCAAAATCTTCCAGGTTTTTATATTTTATAAATATAGCATTTAGCAAATGTATATTCCCCCTCCAAAGTATCAGTTTTTTAAAGGCAGAGAATTTTTAATACTATAAACTTGTTTAGTATAGTGTGTATTCCATAAATATTTGTGGAGTAGTAAATGAATTACAATGTACAACACCAAGAGCGAGCCCTATTGTAAACTGTGGACTTTGGGTGACTCTGATATGTCATTGTAGGTTTTTCAAGTGTAACAAATGTACCACTCTGGTGAGAAATGTTGATAATAAGGGAGACTATGCATGCATGGGGGTAGGGGATATATGGAAAATATCTATACTTTCCTCTTAATTTTGCTATGAATGTAAAACTGTTCTAAAAATAGTCTTTAATAAAAAAATGAAATGCAAGTGTCCATATTTTGTTTGTTTTTCCATCACAGTGAAGAGTTTTGTTTATGTCACACTACTTGATTGTGAAAGCTCTGATGTGTGTGGATGTGTTTGCTTATGTATCCATACATAAGGATTCTACCTACCCAGGTAAAGTTACTAAGACTCTACCTAATACTGATCAACTTCTATGAAAGCACAAAACTGATCTTCATAAGAAGACAGAAGAAAGCTACATGATTTCAGATCAGAACAGACAACAGTTTTGTATGGAAAGCTTCTTGTCAGAGGCATTTGATTATTTTTGGCATTCAGTCATTTCCACGTAATCCTTCAAGCATCTTAGGGGAAATGTCCTCTGAGAGACTGAAGTGGTCACTTGATCCCAGATAGCTCTAAGACGTTGCACCTGGTTATCTTTCCACTCTCAAATAATCTACTTGGTTTGAGACATGACAATTTATCACTCTAGAAGTAACATTTTCTAAGGCCAAGGCTTTAGTCTAATAAAAGTTAGCTTCTGGACCACCAGAATACAAAACTGTGGCTAGGAAGAATGCAGGTTTTTTGTTGTTGTTTGTTTTTAAAGAACCTCTAGGGTCTCATTGGCTAAATCAGAAAGAGACAAGAAGGCAGGTCCTGGAACATCAAGAAGCCACTTAGCTTGTTATATCTCCATCCTGAGTCTTTTGCAATAACATTATACTTACCTCCTTGGAGGAGGTGTTGCCAAATAGATGGCATACTATGTTCACAAATCCAGCACTTTGCTTTTTAATATATGAAGAGAAGGGGCATGCGGAGGGAGCTCTCTGAATGATGCAGATTTATAACAAAAGCCTAATCACCTGTCTATGTCAAGCAAAATTTGGGATGAATAACCTAAATAATTTTCTACTACTTCATGTCATTATGTATGTGAGACAATCAAATAAACCCATTTCCCTTCAATTAGCATCCTTTCAGCTTGAGAAATGATGTACTCAATTTAATGTACTATTGGAAAGCCAAACAATCTCTTCTAATCTCCTGATTTCAATTCTACTCAACAAACATTTATTGAGTACCTACTGTGTGCCAGGAACTGCATTTTAAAATTTGAATGCATCAGATTTAATATTTCAGTAGTGTGTTTTCATGATTTTATATCTTTGTCACGCAATTATGAATGTACATATTTAGTTGAAAGGCTAATGGCATCATAACCAGTACGTCATTTTAACCCAGCTGCATGACAATTAAAACAACTGAAGATTTTGTCAAATTTGTCCCTTAGATTGGGAATGATTTTCATCCTAACTTTCATGCCAGAACTGAAAATACTTGCTCCAGCCTTGCCTTCCTCAGACATAGCTGAGTCCTTGGTCTTCTGTCTGAAGTTCTTGAGTCAACTTTACCATTGAATAAATAAAGCCAGATTTTCATCTATATGCTCATGTGTGTATGCTGCAACTAGCAAAAATAGATATAGGAAGGCATATTGCATGACTGCTAACCCTTAGGTGCTTGTGGCTTCTGAATACTAAAAAACATACACATTTCTAATATTTGTTGTTGCCATCATTTCCTAGGGTCCACAACTGCTGCTTGTTTTCTGAAACTTGAGCTTTCTACCCTTCACTGACCCTATAGTTTTTACTCTCTACCCTGACCCCAACTCATTGGGCATTCTATCTAACCCGTTTCCTTTAGACATTGACCCTGGATCACTTTCCCAGATTAGGCCAGCACCTCACTGTTTATGGCTGAACTGTGTACATACCACAAAGGAGCCCTTCTAAATCCTATTTCTTACCCTAAGACTGGAAGGCTAATAAATACTCAGTTCAGTGGATAAGCTTTGAAGTATTCTCCCAATTCTCATTTTACCAAGTACAGGAAAAATGGTGAAGTCCACAAAGTTTCTTGGTGAGATGCTTCCACTTCTCATTCTGAACCCCATTTCTTCTTATCTTGTTCCATACTCAGACACCTGGTATCCTCAGCCTGCTCATATTTCTTCTCTCCCAGGTAAACAAATGATAGCTCCATTCATACTCAATTATGAGCCTTATTGTGACACTTCTTTTAGGCATGTGTGCATTTTGAAAAAACTAAAGGGATAAGAAAATCCTCAAAAGGCAGATGCAGCCTAACTGGTGTGGCTCAGTCTTTGAGTGGCAATCCATGAACCAAGAGATTGCCGGTTCAATTTCCAGTCAGGACACATGCCTGGGTTTCATGCTCGATCCCCTGTAGGGAGTGTGCAGGAGGCAGCTGATCGATGTTTCTTTCTCATTGATGTTTCTATCTCTCTATTCCTCTCCCTTCTTTTCTCTCTAAAAAGTCAATAAAAACATATTTTTAAAAAAGACAGATGCATATTTAGTAGGAAAATTTCATCCATCAGATGATGAAGTAATTATGGGTGGGGGTTCTGTCTAGATACTTCACAAATCACAGTACAATGGCTCAGCATCTTTCATCACTCTGACAAAATACTTAAGCAGACTTTCAAGGTCCACAGGTAAAAGGAGATTGCCAGTATATAACTCCAATTCCATGACTTGGCCCCTGGATGTCCAGTCTTTACTGAGAAGAGATTTTCCTGGTACGTTATATCTAGAATTGTCTTTTAAATTAAAATTATCTTATTTTCATTATAAAATAAAACATATATATGTATATATTTAAAATAATAAAAATATAAAAGAAGGTTCTGGTCAAGGTGGTGATGTAGATAAATGTAATACTCAAATTGCCCCCCCCAACCACATCAGAATTACAACTAAACTACAGAACGGCCATCATTCAGAACTTTCTGAAATCTAGCTGAACATTAGTTCAACAACTAAGGATATAATGAAGCCACATCGAGATTGGTAGGAGGGGTGGAGATGCTGAACCAGCTGCTCCCACACCCACATGTGGCAGATTAAAATTAGGAAAGATAACTCAGCTGCAGAGGTCTCCCCTGAGGAGCAAGGACTCCCAGCCTCACACCAGGCCCCCAAGCCCAGGGATCCAGTGTCAGGAAGAGAAGTCCCCATAACTTCTGGTTGTAAAAACCAGCAGGGAATGTTGCTCAGTGGGATGGAGGGCTCCTGGAGTCCCAGGTTTCCTCTTAAAGGGATCCTGCATGAACTTACTTGGACTCACTTTCTCTGAGTTCCAGTGCTAGGGCAGCAGCTCAAAAGGCATCAGGGACATACAAGGAGGAACTAAAGTATCTAGCATCAGGGCAAGGGATAGAGAGCTACCTTTTTCCAAGCAGAAGTACTGGTGGAGGCCATTGTTCCTTTGCTGAGCCACCCGCCCCTCCCCACACACACACACACACAGTGAGCAGGTAGACACCACTTTTGAGTCTCCATCAACCTGGCTAACACTGTATGCCCTGCTCTGGTGATTCCCTGAGACCCCACTCCAACCAACTTGCTGGTCCACCCAAGCCATTTCCAGTGGTTTTTTCATACCAATGGCCTATTATGGCTTCTGATTTGGACTTTCCCAAAATGTCTCAAACAAGCAGAATCTGATCAGGGTGTGCCTCATGCCTCTTGCTAAGTGGCCCCAGGACCTACAATAGTGGCAGACAGCCTTGGTTCACAATTTGGCCACTTCTGGGAACCTCTAAGCCCAACACAAGTAGCAGCCATCTGTAGATCGCTTTGTAAATCATGCTGGTAGGTCCCAGGCAGAACATAGGTGGTGGTTTACCTTTGTCTGCACTTCCCTAGAGGGCCCAGAGCTAGAGCAAACAGTGGACAGAGTCAGATCACATTGAAGCACCACCCAAGCACCTCCACAAGTGACAAACTCAAGAAGCAGACTCAAAAGGCACCAGAGCCCAGCTGAAATAAGTCCTGCTCCATGGGGTTGGCTCCTCCATGATAGTCGCAGTCAGTTCTCACAGCCAAGTGGTCTGGAAGTATATCCCTCCCATTGAGGTGCCAACAGCAATGAAGGCTCAATTACAACAGGAGGGTGTACACAGCATACAAGGGGGGAGTGCCTGGAGAGCCCAGCTACAGTTATGGGGGAGACTGTGCCAGTGGACCTTACAGGACACCTACAACATAAGGACACTGTGCCAAGCCTGGAGACATAGCAGCTCTACCTAATATATAGAAACAAACACAGAGAGGCAGGCAAAATGAGGAGACAAAGAAACATATCCCAAGAAAGAACAGAACAAAACTCCAGAAAAAGAACTAATAAGGTGGATATGAGCAATTTACCTGATGCAGAGTTCAAAACGCCGGCTATAAGGATGCTCTACAGACTTAGGGGAAGAGTAGAGAAACTTAGTGAGAACTTCAACAAAGAGATAGGAAACATAAAAATGGAGATAGAAAACATAAAAAAGAACCAATCAGAAATGAAGAATACATTAAGCGAAATGAATACATTAAAAAAAAAAAAGAATACATTACAGGGAATCAATAGTGGAATAGGTAAAGCAGAGGATCAAATCAGAGATTTGGAAAATAAGGAAGCAGAAAATACCTAATCAGAACAGTAAAAAGAAAAAAGAACCACCACCACCCCCCAAATGAAGATAGTATAAGGAGCCTCTGGGACAACATCAGACTTACCAACATCATGGGGGTGCTGGAAGGAGGAGAGAGAGAGCAAGGAATTGAAAACCTATTTGAAAAAATAATGACAGAAAACTTCCCTAATCTTGTGAAGGAAATAGACATACAAGTCCAGGAAGCACAGAGTCCCAGTCAAGATAAAGCCAAAGAGTCCCACAGCACGACACATCAGTATTAAAATGCAAAAGATTAAAGACAAAGAGGGAATCTTAAAAGCAGCAAGAGAAAAGCAATTAGTTACCTACAAGGGAGCTCCCATAAGACTGTCAGCTGATTTCTCAACAGAAACTTTGCAGGCCAGAAAGGAGTGGCAAGAAATATTGAAAGTGATGAAAAGCAAGGACCTGCAACCAAGATTACTCTACCCAGCAAAGCTATCATTTAGGATCAAAGGACAGATAAAGATCTTCCCAGACAAGAAAAAGCAGTATCACAAGAAATGTTAAAGGTTCTTTAAGAAGAAGAAAAAATAATCAAAACTATAAATAATAAAATGGAAATAAATACATATCTATCAATGATTATTTTAAATGCAAATGGATTAAATGCTCTAATCAAAAGAGATAGGGGAACTGAATGGATGACAAAACAAGACCCTTACATATGCTGTCTACAAGAGATTCATTTCAGATTGAAAGATACACACAGACTAAAAGTAAAGGGATGGAAAATAAAATTCAATGAAAATAGAAACAAACAAACAAAAAAATACCAGACAAAATAAACTTTAAAACAAAAGCTATATCCCAAGAGACAAAGAAGGATTTAGCAATTCCACTTCTGGGTATTTATCTGAAGAAATCCAAAACATAAATCTAAAGACATATACTTTCATATGTTCATTAGAGCATTATTTACAATAGCCAAACTAAGTGTCCATCAATAGATGAATAGGTAAAGAAAAAATGGTGCATATATACAATGGAATATGACTCAGCCATAAAAAAAAAAAAAAAGAAATCTTACCATCTGCAATATCATGGTTGGTCCTAGAGGGTATTACGCTGAGTGGAATAAGTCAGGCAGAGGAAGGCAAATGTCATATGATTTCACTTATATGTGGAATCTAAAAAACAAAATAAACAAACAAACAGAAAAGAAACAGATTTGTAGATACAGAGAACATTTTGCCAGTTGCCAGATGGGAGGAGGGTTGCTGTGGTGAGTGGAAAAGGTGATGGGATTAAGAATTGTTCAAATTGGTAGTTACAGAATAGCCATGGAGATGTAAAGTACAGCATAGTGAATATAGTCAATAATATTGCAATAACTGTGTATGGTGTCAGATGGGTACTAGATTTATTAGGGTGATCACTTACTTAGTAAGTTATATACTGTCTAATCACTGGGTTGTATACCTGAAACTAACACAATACTCTATGTCAACTCTAATTGAAAAATAAATTATTTAATGTCACAAAAAAGAAGAAAAAGAAAAAGAAAAAAGAAACCTATATATACCCATCATCAATCCTAAACAATTAAACATTATCAGTTTCTTTGATGTCCCCTCTAAGCCCCTGCCTAATAGTTTTCCCTTCCTCACAACAAAGGAAACTAACATCCTGAATTATATATTCATCATTCCAATACTTTCTTTCATAGTTTTTCTACATATACATGTCTCTCTTAAAAATATATACTTTAATTTTTTCATGTCTTTTGTTTTATATAAACAGAACCATCTTGTATGTATTCTTTAATGACCTGTTGTTTTGGTTCCTTCATTTTCTCTGCTTTATAGAATTCCACTGTGTGACCGCCACTATTAATTTATTCTCTAATGTTTGGAGTTTGTGACATTTCTGTTTGCTTTTCTGATTGATTGATTGATTGATTGATTGCTTTTTAGCTATTACAGCAGCTCCTATGAATATGTTTCTTGGTACACATTTCTAATAGTTTTTTCAGAATCTATAATAGAAGTATAATTCCTGGGTCATACACTTTTAATGTTGAGTGTTTTTTCACAGTACTTGTACCAACTCACAGTCCATCACAATGTAAAGGAACTGAGCTCAGAAAGGTCTTTATGGAAAATAAACACAAGTGGTAATTATACTACCCAATAGCCATGTTCATCAACAGAGTAGACTACAGCACCCCCTCACCTAGCAATATAAGTCTACATCCTGTTTAGCTTCAGATCTCATAGCTGTAGGTTAAAGAAATACCCCATCATTCAAAAAAATCCCACTGTAAAAAACCCCATGAAAAGGCATAATTTATTTTATGCACCATAACCATAAAAAAGGAAGAAGAGAAAAGGTAGATGACTGAGGAGAAAGTCAACACAATACCCCCCACTCCCACTCCATCCTGTTTCACCCATTGCATGGCTTGGCATTTATTTCTGTGTTTTTCACTTTGTAACCAAAAATTTTCATATTAAGTGATGGTTTTTTAATGAAAGTCTTTCAAATAAACTAAACTACAAAAAGCAATAGATTGCCCACCCATGTGTTCACCTCCTAGATATAATAAATTTTAGCATTTTGCATATTTTCGTAAAGGTAGATAGTTTTTATTCTAGTTCCAATTCCCGCTTATTGGTGTGGGGAAGCAAGCAATTCACAGACACCAGCTGTATGTCCTATAATTCAACTCAATTCTGATACTATCTACCTGAATATAGTATCATATCCCATAGGTTAAGGGCTTAGTCCTACAAGACTGCTCCCCCACCCCAGCCCCTCTTCAGATCCCAATCTCAAGTGCAGGTTGTTACCTGTGCCTCTGATTTACTGGCTATATATTGGCTAAAGAACCTCTTTGGGTTCGATTAATTTGCCAAAGCAGCTCACAGAACCAGAGATATATTTTATTTACTAGATTATTGGTTTAACAGGCAGATGGAAGAGATGCATAAGTCAAGGTATGTAGAAAGGGACTTGGAACTTCCATGCCCTCTCCAAGGGCTCCACTCTTTCCAAATCTCCAAGTGTTCACCAACCTGGAAACTCTCTGAACCCCGTCCTTTTGGGTTTTTATGGAGACTTCATTACATAGACATAATTGATTAAATCACTGGCCACTGGCAATTGAACTCAATCTCCAGCCCCCTCCTTTTGGATGTCAAGGGAGTGGGATTGAAAGTTCCACTGGCAGAGATGAGGAGTTATTGTTTAATGGGCACGGAGTTTCAGTTTTGCAAAATTAAAAAGATTCTGGAGATGGACAGTTATGAAGGCTTTCACAACAATGTAAATGTATTTCATGCCACTGAACTGCACTCTTAAACATGGTTAAAATGGTAAATTTATGTTATGTACATTTTACCACATTAAAAGAAAGTATATGCTAAGCCTCAAAAAAAAAAGAAAGAAAGTTCCACTGGCTACCAGCACCCATCCTGAAGTGCTTTCCAAAGGTCACCTCATTAACATAACAAAATACACCTTTATGACTCTCACCACTTAGGAAATTCTAAGGATTTTAGGAGCTCTGTGTCAGCAACAGGACAAAAACCAAAAAATACTTCTTATTATAAATCATAAAATCACAGATAGATATGAAATAAAATATTTCATTTGAAAGTAAAACCCCTTTGTAATCCTCTCCTACCCCACCCTTCTCTCACCTCTCTATGGAGAAGTAACCTCTCTCCTGAAGTTGTTGTGTAGCCTTCCTTTTGTGTATAGGCACAAATGTACATGCCCATAGACCATATGTAACTTTTTATTCATTTAAAATATTTGCATAAATTACGTTGTGTTGTATTTATCATGTGGTAAAATATTTTTAAATTCAACATTAGGTTTTGACATTTTTCCATGTAATATACTACTATCTTTTTACTTGTTACTTTTTATATATGATTCCATTATGTAAGTAGACCAGAATTTATTTATTCATTCTTTTATTTATGTGGGGGTTTTTTGTTCTTTTCATACTACTTATCACTTTTGTAAGCAACATTGCAATGAAGATACCAGTACACTTCAAGATGCATGTTTTTAATGGCATACCCAGGAAGTGAAATGGGATTTTCATAGGATTGTAGAATGTGAACATTTTCTACTTTTCTAGAGCTTGTCACATTGTTCTCAAACCTGACTGTGCCAATGTACATTTTCTCTAGAAGTATATAAACATTCCTGTTTCCCTCTCCTCACAAACACTTCCTTTATCAGAGTATAGATTATGAGAGAATGAGGGATAGTGGTCTGAGAAGAGGCTAGAGAGTAGGCAGAGGGAGGATCACAAGGTTACTTACATAAGAGACTAGGGAACTTGCATCCTATCTAGAGAACTCACTGGAAGGTTTTCAGCAGGAGAATGTTATGATCAATTTTCCCTTAGAAAGATCACAGGAGGCAGTAAGGAGGATGAATTGAGGTGGGAAAGCAGGCTTTAGAGAAGGTCTTTGGAGGAAGTAGAGATTGAGGGTTACCTAAATTTTATTCACTTTGTTACATCTCTTTGTCTTGTTTTTCAATGAAAAGAATAAATTCTCATTCCCATATTAATTGATTTTCCTCTAGTGGCACTTCAAGGTCATGAAGCTCTAGCCTAAAGGAAAAGAAAATAGGTTTTGCATCTATTGTCTAGCAGTTTTATAAAAGACTTTATACTGTGCAGAAGAGACATACAGCCTCTGTCAATTGCACAACCAATAAACTCACCTTTATTGCTAATTACCATTTTCTTTTTGTGCTACTGTTTGCCAAATGGCAGTGAAAGCTGAAGCACAGATGCTCATTAACATTCTTCTTGATTTACTGATAATTCAGCACTGACAGTTTAATAAGTTTAGGACTCGACCCAAAATTATTTGTCACCACATTTGGGGGGAAGTGTTTTTTCTCACCTCCTGAACTGAACACAACCTGTCCAGTTTTATAATAATTGTACCAAAAATATCAGTGTTCTGAATTTATATTGGATATTTTTAACAAAGAACTGAAAACATGTCTCTCCCATTCTTCAATGTACTTTCACAATAAACTCTGTAAATAAGAAAGAGGTTTTACAAACCTCATTTCCCATAAGGAAAAACTATGAGATATGCTCGAATGATGTTTAAACTTATTTGACCTATCTATAGCTGAATATAGAGATAAAAATTGTGACTTCTGAGACAAGAGACTTTGTGTGTGTTTTTTCCAGTTTTATTGAGATATAATTGATATATAACATTGTATTAGTTTTAGGTGTACAACATAATGATATATGTATGTATTGCAAATTGATTAGCACAATAAGTTAACACCTATCCCCTCACATAGTTACAATTGTTTTTCTCTTGTGATAAGAACTTTTAAGATTTATTCTTTTAGCAACTTTCAAATATACAATATAGTATTGTTAGCTATAGTTGCCATGCTGTACATTACACTCCAGAACTTGTTTATCTTATAACTGGAAGTTTCTACCTTTTGACCACCTTCACCCATTTTGCTCACCCCAATCCCCACCTCTGGCAACCACCAAACTGTAAGAGCCTTTTTGAAAATGGGGCTTTAATCTACCTATTGATACCTTGGTGGAGAAACATTGAACGTGATGTAATGAACTGGTTTTGAGCCTATCGTAAATGGCTGGTCTATTGTGAGAACTTCACATTTATTCACATGGGAGGGGGAATCCCAGAGTAGTCCTCAACAGATGTTCCTGAGGTGATTAGAAAGTCTCCAGCCAAAAACATCACTCTCTTTTGTTATTTCATTCTTTATGTTAGAAATAGGAGATAGTTTTATATTGGCCAATTTGTAAACCCACTGACATTCAATAACCTCATATTTTAAAATGTTTATTATTTTTTGCCCACTAAATCTTCCTCTCACACATATTCTCTTAACACATGACCTTTAATCCCTGTTGGATTCGGTCAACATAGAATCATTGGACAGATTTCTCTAGTGCAAAATATATCAAGACATAGAGTGGTTGGTTAACAGTTGCTAACACTTGCTAGTTGATGTTTTTATCTAAGACATTTAAAAAACCACTAATTATAAGGCCCCAATACATGCACTTGTACATATCATGTAAGATGGTAGTGATAGTAGTGGTAGCCTACCTTTTACAAATTATTTTCTACAACTAAAGTCTTTAATTGGGACTTTGATTTGGGATTTTCCTTTTAACAAAGTTACTAGTGGATGCTATGACTTTTTTACCCTTTTCTTTGTGTAAAACTTTCATGGAATGACAAAGGAGAGACAGATGCACCCTGTCTCTGAGCACCCTTAGACACAAAAAAAAAAATTGTATGCAAATGTTCATAGAAGATTTACTGGTAATATCCCCCAAACTGGAAACAAACAAAATGTCCTATACTGGGTGAATGGTTGCACAAACTGGTACATTCATATCATGAAATTCTACTCAGCAATAAAAAGGAATAAGCTATTTATAACATATAACAACTTGGATGGATCTCAAATACATTATGCTGAGTGTAAAAAAGGTAATCTCAAAATGTCATATTCTGTATGATTCCATTTACATAATATTCTTGAAATGACAAAATTATAGAGATGGAGAACAGACTACTAGTTGCTAGGGTTAACTATGGTGGTGGGTGGGGTGGTAGGGAGTGTGAAACTATAAAGGCATATGTAACACAACGGATCTTTGTGGTGGTGGGGTAGTTAGTTTTATGCCAAGACTCCGGTGGTGATTACATGTGATAAAATTATGTGATACAATGTCATTTCTGGTTGTGATATTATAATATGATTACCTAAGAGGTAATCACTGTGGGACTGGGTGAAGTGTACCTGGGACCTCTCTTACTATCTTTGCAACTTCCTATGAATCTATAATTATTTAAAAATAAAAAGTTAAGAAAAGACAAATTTTGAAAAGATAAATGGATTCTAAAAATATAGAACAGTTTCTCTAAAGCATTATGCTCAAACTTTAGTTTTAACCAGATACAGAGAGTAATTAAATGTCATAATAATTTCAAATGGAAAAATCTTATGTTCTCAAAATCATTCAGTCATGGCTTAATCAATCAAATTTGCTTTAAAAATTTTTTATCTTTTTTATTTTCTTACTCTGGTTCAGCAGTAGCAGTATCCTCTGATTTTTTCCAACTTATAACCATTCATATAAAATCTGGTCGCCTTACTCTAATTTGAGATTATATAGAACATAGATATTGATCAAGAGCTCATCCAAACTGGCAAGGGAATCCTACATACAGTGGGATGGAAGTGATTGGATCATAAATTTATGCTGAGTGGACAACATGGTGTCACCAGGTGGCAGTAGAGTATCATGACCATCAGTTTAAGAAGTGTATATTAGACCTGCAATAGTCACTAGAACAAAACTACTAAATCTCTGGGTATCACTTAATATTACTGTAACATACATTTCAGCCCCCAAAAATATATATGCAAGTTCGAGCAGAGAATAACAAAGCCATGTTAAGATATATAAGCTAGGGAGTTAGCTTGGCTCACTCATAACCTAAGAGACGCACTGTCACATGGTAACATTGCAGGCTGTTCAGTTCATGCCTCAGGAAAATGCACGCCTCAACAAAATTACAGATTGTTACATGCAATTAATATTTGGGTCTTCTGTGGATAGTTGAAACTTTGAATTTTAAATCCTCAAACACCAAGGATTTACTATATTAAATTTAGGGGGAGGCATTTGATTAAGAGATTAGCTTTTCTCTTGTTTCAAGTATAAAAAATAGAATTCTGTATTAACTAACTAAATTAACTATTTTAATCAGTAAAGCATATGTGTTTTAGCAAAAATACTTTAAAAAATGAACCAATGTTCATGTACAATTAATTACATAACTGCTTCAGTAAATGCAATTATTAAAATGCTTACAGCCTGGCCGGGCATGGCTCAGCGGTTGATCATCGACCTAGGATCCAGGTGATCGGTGTTCAATTTCCGGTCAGGGCACATGCCCGGGTTGTGGGCTCAATGACTCTCCCATCATTGATGTTTCTATCTCTCTTTCTCCCTTTCCTTTCCTCTCTCTGAAATCAATAAACATATATTTTAAAAATAATAATAAATAAAATAAAATGTTTAAAGACAATAGGGTGGTGAAAGCCTGGGGTAGGATGGGAACTGGGTGGAGGGGGGCAATGGAGGGAAAAGGGGAGAACATCTGCAATACTCTTAACAATAAAAATAAATTTAAAAAAATAAATAAAATGCTTATAGAATTATAAATTGCATTAATAATGATACCCAGGAACCAATGAAGCCTATGGGTTAGATCATATGACTGAATATTTTAAAAGACTAACAGAAATTCATGAAATACAATTCAAGGAATTGAGTCTTTTTGTTCTGATTAAAAGTAAAGAAACATAATAGCAGACTTTAACTGTCCAGAAAGCATTTGCTTTGTGTTTTTCAATAAGTTTTGAAGAGATGGAAGAAGGTAGTAAGGAAGATTTCAGCTCATCCTAAGAGGAAATCTTGGAATAAATGGACCTTTGATCTAATCTTGGTATAGTCTACCCTAGGAAGTAGTGAAGTCCTTCCTTTTATGGGAGGTTTCCAGCAGAGACTCAAACCCAAGTTTCCTGTCAGTGATACTGTAATATTCAAGTACTCAAGTTTTATTTTATCTTCTTATGTCAATACCTCATAATAAAAATAGTTAACATTGCCCAGTGGCTCAGCGGTTGAGTGTCCACCTAGGATCCAGGAGATGGTGGTTCGATTCCCAGTCAGGGCACATGCCCAGGTTGCGGGCTTGATCCCCAGTCCGGAGAATGCAGGAGGCAGCTTATCAATGACTCTCTCATCATTGATGTTTCTATCTCTCTCTCTCCCTCTCCCTTCCTCTCTCTGAAATCAATAAAGATTTTTTAAAAAAAAAATAACTAACATTTTCTTTGAGCTCTTATTATCTGCCAGGCACTTTTCTTAGTGCTTTTCTTGTCTTCATTTATCAGATATTTATTTAATCCTCACCCAAGGATATTTTTTCCATTGATTTTTAGAGAGAGTGGAAGGGAGGGGGAGAGAGAGAGAGAGAAACATCGATGTGAGAGAGATAAGTTGATTGGTTGCCTCCCACAAGTGCCCTGACCAGGCCGGGGATTGATCCTGAAACCCAGGTACAGGCTCTTGACCAGAATCAAACCTGAGACCCTTTGGTGTGTGGGCCAATGCTCTAACCACTGAGCAACACCAGCCAGGACTATCAGATATTTATTGAACAAACAAAACATGCCAGTAATAATTTTAGGTACTGAGGATATAGAAATGAAAAGAACAAATAAAGCCCAGCCGGGCGTAGCTCAGCAGTTGAGCGTCGACCTAGGATCCAGGCGATCGGGGTTCGATTCCCGGTCAGGGCACATGCCCGGGTTGTGGGCTGCAGCCAATCAATGACTCTCTCATCATTGATGTTTCTATATATCTCTCTCCATCTCCTTTCCTCTCTCTGAAATCAATAAAGATATATATTTAAAAAAAAAAAAAGAACAAATAAAGATTCTCTCATGCAGCTTACATTCTACTGGGGGAAGAGAGATGATAAATAATGTAGCACATAATGATAAGTGCTATGAGGAAAAATGAAGCAAATCAGTGGATAGAGAATGATGGGGAAGGATGTTATTTTTCAATTGGGAGAGTAAGGGAGGTCGCTCTGCTTAGGTGACATTTGAGCATAGGCTACAATGAAGAAAAAGAGAGCCATGTGGATTTTTGGAGGAGGCATGTGTTAAATAGGGGAAACGAAGGATGCAAAGGTACTGAGGCTGGAACTTGTTTGGTGTGTTCAGGACACAGCAAGGTGGCTTTGATTCCTACCTACTCTGCTCCCTTATTTTGTACACTCTCACCCATTCTTGAAATATTTTAGCCATACTTGCTTTTGTTCAGTGTACCAGCAAATCCTCTTTCTGGGCTTTTTCATGTTTCTATTCTTTGCCATGAGCACCATTCCTCTCATTTTTGTCCAGTTGTCATTACCTTCTACCTACTCACCCTTTAGGTTATGGCTTTTAACCATAGTTTCCTCTGGGAGGTTGCTCTTGAATTTCCAGGACTGAGTCAGATGTATCTCCTCTTAAACTCTATAGTAAGGGTGGTCATATAACTTAACATCTAAACAAGGACACTTTTGAAGATAAAAAGGGTAATTTCAGTAGTTACGTTGGGCCAACAGATGTAAATCCTACTTATAACAGTTTGTATTTTCTCTAGTCATTTTTCACATAGTATTATGACTTTAGTTTGCTTTTATTTATCCTCTACCAGTAGGGGTCTCTATAAGGGCAAGAATCTTGTATATCTTGTTCATGTTTTTATCCTGTAGAGCCTCCTAAGTGTCTGGTAAATCATGGCCATTCAATAATTTTTTTACTCAATAGATAAATGGATATTGTGGGGTCCCTCAGAAGAGAGTTGATTCTGGGAAAGATTTCTTCCTCTACTCCAAAAGAAGTGTTAATATATGTAGTGGCATATATTTTGTGTTTTTCTTTGGATATATGGTGGTCAAGTGTGGGAAGGTGTGTGGTAAAGATTGTGAAGTTGAGCTGGAAGAAAGAAAAAAGGACAACATAGCTTGGGACATATTTTTTCTCTTTGCAAGTTTCTGCTAATAACCAATGCTATGTACTTGCAAGCCTCAGTATGGGAAAACCTCTTTGAAAAGAAAGGCACCATAGAAATTTAAGGTATTAAAATTACTTCCACTTAAAGGAGGAATTTCACATCTGATGCTAGAACTTACAGCCTGTGATTTTCAGCCATTCCCTGAAATAAGATGTGAACTTAGCCATTATTAACTTAATATTATTTTCTCAAATATGTCTAGCATTTTCAAAGGCTTTACTAGTCGAGTTCCCTTCCTTGCTCCTGGAGTCTTTACGTTTCCTTTCCATGTATCAGATGTCTAAAAATCACTTTACTCAGATTGTTCTCCCATCTATTTCAATTCAGTTGGATATTTTCCACCATCTGGTTTCAAGCTTTTAAATGGGTATCTGGAGGCTAATATTTCCACATTCTAGTAAGAAATGGTAATTAAAAAGTATGTTGCTTTTATTACCCAGTGGTGACTGAAGGAGACCATAGACAAACAGCACTACATTTCCTCTCATTTTAATGCATCAGCATATCAATCAGATTCTCAGCTACTTGTGGATTTCTTTTTTCTGCTAGATTAATGCAGAGATTTGATTTCTCAGCAAACAAAATATACAGCTTCCTATAAGTCACCAAAGCCAGAGCAAATTTATCAGCTCCAGTGCTAAGTCTTTCACTGGATGTCATAAGCTGATTGAAACTTATCAGTGACAGGCTGGCTCTCAAGGGAAGCTATTCTTCCTTGGGATAGCAGGGAGAATGGCACAGTATGATCATTTGTCCTCACCAATAACATAGGTATGAAAATCAATTATCTTTATCCACACAGAAATTGACATAATTTACACACTGTCTTTACAATAACCACTCCAACAATAATTACTACTCAAGGAAGTTAGGAAATGTAATGTATTACATTCTGTGGAATGAAGAATACTTAAGTCATGCTCAGCTCTGAGATATCATAAAATTAGGTATTTGGCTAAACCTCAGTAAAAAATGGTTTCAATAATTTTCTAGAAGAATCTAAAATAAACTTAAATTTATAGCATGAACATGAAATGAATTTCACAATAATTGAGTAAGGAAAAGACCGTTTCTTTAATAGGCCTCTGGCATTACTTCAGAGCCCTCTTGCACTTAGCTGACAAAAAAAAAAAAAATCTTACGATAGGATTTCTTTGCTTTAATTCTAAGGTTTAATCCATTTTTAAAATGTAAATTCAGTAGGGAGGAGAAAACTTTTGAGCCTTACCAGCCTGTCACTCATAAGTTTCAATCAGCTTATGACATCACTTCTTCAAAACTAAAATTTTAGAACCAGAAAAGAATTCAAGAGAAAGGTTATGAGAACAGGAAGTGTTCAAGGAAAGTAAGGACATTGTATCATTGTGGAGAAAAAAGATTGGAAAAGAGTGTCTTAAAAACTAAACACCTACTTGGTAAATTTCACTGTTGTGCTAAGAAAGTGTCCATTCATTCATTCATTCATTCAACAATTATTCACTAGGCCCTAGGAATATAAGTTGAACAAAAACAAATATGCCCTTATAGAGCTTAAAATCTTAACTCTAGAAGGAAAATACAGGCAATAATAACCATACCAAAAAAAATAACTACAAACTAAGATTACTGCTAGGAAGAAGGAAAAAGTGCCAGAAAGGGATTTGACCTGATTTCTGCTGGATGACTTCAAGAGGCATGGAATAAAATGTTCCAGAAAACAAGAGGTAGCATGTGTAAAGGGCCTTGTGCTGTGAGGGAACATGGCAAGAAAGCCTTGAAAGGTAGATAAAAGCCAGACTACACAGAAGGTTGTTGAGCATGTTGAAGAGTTTTAATCTTAACCTAAGAGCAATGGGAAAACACTGAAATATTTTAAATCGAGAGAGGGACCATGGATAAGATTTGCATTAACATTTTTGGCAGCAGTTAGAAGCAAATAGGAAGGGGGGGAGAGTGGATATGATGAGACAAAGTTAGGAAGCTGTCATAGTTCAGTTAAGAGATAGTGCTTCGAATTAAGGTGGTGGTAGTGGAGATCAAGAGAACTGGATGGATGTAACAGATTTGGGAGGTAAAATCCATGAGAGTTAGTGCTAGATTAGCAATGAGGTAGGCATGAGGTGATGTCAAGTATGCATTTTGATAATAAGAAATCGTGAAGAGAACTATATTTGGTGGGGCAGATGTGTGAGTATATGTGTATATGTGTTCAGTGTTGGTCTGAAGTAATTTTAAGAAAACTAAGGAAAGATATAGAATATGTAGTTGAATGTACTGCTTTGGATCACAGAGGTCAGATGTCAGAGATGTATGTATTTATATAGATATATACACACACACAATACTTAACACAATATAAACACTACATATATATATTACTTAACTGTTACTACTTTTCTGCCTCTCTATCCATTACATGTTACATACTTTTTTCCTTTACTTATTTAATTATATGTGCTAGTTGAAGCCAGGGGAAAGATTATAGAATGAGAAGCCATTGGAGTCTATAAACATGTTGATTATCTGACATGTAACATGTAATGGCTGAGTAGAAGAGGATGAGCCTGCAATGGAGTAAAGAAATGGGCAGAAATTCAGAAAAGTAGATACCAATTAAGTATTGTGTTGTAGACTGTAGGGGAAAAGAGTGTTTTAAGAAGGGATGTGTAGTTTAACAGTGAACATTGCTGATGAGAGGTCAAATAAAATGTGAACTGTAAAGTCTGTTTTATTTAGTGACACTGATGATATTAATCAAATCTACTTTTATGGAGGGATGGGCAGAAAGTTATATTGAAGTGAATGAGTGGGAAATAAACAGAGACAGTGAGTACAAGTAATATGGAGAAATTATCCTTAAATATGGGGTAGACAAAAATAGGTTTACAGTTATACAAATAAATAATACAATAATTAATAAATAATAATACAGGAATAAACTGAATTTTGCGTACTCACAACTGTAAACCTATTTTGTCCACTCCTATAGAATAAAGATAAATTCTTTGTCCTAACTGGGGACAAGGGTGATAGATAGGTTCTTTGAAGATTTAAGTAAATGTGTGGATTTTGTGTTGAGAAAATGAGAACATTTATTCCTGAAAGTTTCTTTCTATCTTCTATTCTCAAATCTCTGACATCCTCTCCCTCTTTATATATAAACACAGAATGGAAGAAGGAGTCAGAGACTTGAGGATAGTAGAGAAGTTCTGGAATAGTAATTTAACCAGATGAGTACGGTAAGGATATTGAATAATGCTGAAGTCTTATGTGTTGATGTTCGTTAAGTGTAAACTTACACTGAGAATAACTGGCTGGATATTATTGACATGATGGGCTATAAAATCTATGCTGTAAAAGGAGGTAAGTGATGCAAGGCAGGATCTGAGTGAACGAAAAAAAGTAGAGGGATCAATAGACTGGAAGTCTCCATGACCCTGAGTATGACCATAGGGGAAACAGTTGACCAAGCAAGCTGGAAAGAGAAGAGGTTGAAGTCAGAGAAGGAAAGACTTTGATGATTTCTTTTTGTTATAACAGTTGTGAATGATGATAGGGTTTAAGTCAGAATTATGGAAGTGACTGACTCACATGGAATAGAGGAAAAAATTATTGAGGTTAGTTGAAGAATTGAGTGGTATTGATATTAAATGGATGGTCCATGTAGGTAGGAGAGTCACCCAAATCAAGACAGATTCTGAAAAGAATAATTAAAAAAAAAAATACTATAAGCTGGATGGCAAGGTGTTTCATAAAATGAGAGTGGTAGTGAGGTTGTAGGTAACAAGGATCAGGAGGAGGAGAAGATAGTATAATGGAATGGCATAATTAGCAACAAAACAGGAATTTGTTGTTGCTGTTTTTGTTTTTGTTTTGTTTAAAAGAAGAAGATGAAAGAGTGAAATGACTGAAAATGGCAATGAAGATTAGAGAGGACACAACCCTGTTAATTGAGTTGCATATGTATAAGAAAATAAACAGCACTTTAGAGTACTGGAGGAGAAGTGATATCAAGGAAGAACTGGGATTCAGTTAAGAAAATGAATGCAATACTCACATGTAGTCTGAGTAGTTTGTATAAGATAGTTTGCTAAATATGGAGCAAGAGCCATGTACAGAGGGCCTAGTAAAGATATTTGGGAAAGGGGGCAGTTGCTTCAGTCATGGGCAAAGCATTACAGGCTATCACAGAGGATAAAAAATGTAGAGGATGAGAGGGGTTGCCTGGTTTGGGTAATTTTGGTACCAGAAGTTTTTTTCATGTGATGGGCATAAGAAAGGAATATTGCATGTTTAGGTCTTAAATATTTTTTCTCTTTCTTTATTGTTGATCTGTAAGGAAACAAAGAGAAATTTAAAAATACATCAGTAGAAATCTCATCAATAAGAGGCAGACAATCTCTGTGTCCCTGGCTCTTCCCAGATTCAATTCTTATTCTGGAACTCATGAATAATCATGAATCTCTAGAATCAGAAAGCCACAATTTTCTCAGTATTGATAAATTTCTGTTCAGATTAGTTCTCCTAGTATATAATAACTTGCCTTGCTCCCTAATGCTAAATGTTGCTGAGATTCATCCCTGCTCTGGATTCTAGGTCCATTTCTTTCCCAAGGCCGGGTAATCTGAAGAGTCTTAGGCCAGTAATTTTGTACCTCATGATTTAGCCTTACTGCTTGCTGGTCCTGCTCTCAAATCAGACCATAATTCTAATAACTGGGCCTGATAAATTGTTCCCTTGACTTACCTCCTGGTACTGTATTTCCTCTTACTTTTTTCTTCTTCCAAAAATTTTAGAGATGGGAGTCTTATTTCTGAAACACAGTTGCTGCGGCTGATTTGAACTCCCACCCTCAGCACCTTCCTTTTGCTTGAATCCATCTTAGTCTTATCTGCCTAATTAATGGTTTATTCTGCTTTCCATATCCTCTCCACCTCTGGTCTGACTAGGCTTGCTGCTATATAAATGCATTTATTAAAAAGGATTAAAGTAACAGGAAAGCAGATGGTTTGGGATGATGCTTCCTAACTTTTTTTTTAAGTGATAAGGTTTTTAGAAGCTTTTTGGAGTCAGACATGCTACTTTTGCACTACTTAAAAGCTTTTTGCACGGACAATGGTGGGGAGAGGGACTGGGGAGGGGGATGGGACGGGGTGGAACGGGTCATTGGGGAGAAAAAGGGACATCTGTAATATTTTAAACAAAAATAAGATTAAGAAAAAAAAAGATAAATTTAAAACATTTACGTTTTATCACAAAAAAAAAAAAAAAAGCTTTTTAGCAGACCAAAGGGAGTGGAGGGGCGGGGTCAACGCCTGGAAACCTCGCGAGAAGCTGGAAAGCAGGTCTAAGGAATTGTGTGCTGCCACCATAGCAACAGTAAACTGGAAGTCCTTCTTCCCCTTCAGAGTGAGCTGGATTGAGGGCATTGTGCGCTGGCTGCCGCCATAGCAACAGTAAACAGGAAGCCCTGCTTCAGCAGTGCTTCCGGGGCAGGTCGGAAGCGCCATCTTCCGGATGGCGGATCTTTGGTCCTGAGGTGCCGGCCCAGAGGTGGCACCCCTGAGGCGGCGCTCTTCGACTGCCTCTGGCTTGACTGCCTGAGGCCAAAGGAGCATCCGTAGCTGGTGAGAGGGAGGAGAACTTGGCGCGAACCTCCCCCCACGCCAGAGAGCCGTCCATCTTGTCAAAGCCGTTCTGGTAAAGCCTCGGAGCAGCAGCCAAGGCCTCCTGACTGAAAGGTTCGTTTATATTCTTAGCGGACGTTTGTGCTAAACGCGGACACATACACCGCCTTCCAAGATAGTACTGTTTACCTGGCCTACAGAGCCCGTTTTGCTTCAAGACGTGTTTGATGCTCCCAGTCTCTGAATTCTGATACACTGCTGGGCATATTTAAACACAAAACTGTTCATTGTGTTTCTCCATAGTTGAGCTGGAAATCTACTCTTTCTCTTCTAGGTGCTGATGTTGACTATACCTAATTAGCATATTAAAATGGCTGTACCTGAAGAGGCCATCCCTCCTTTGTCCGAATACCAGTGCAAAATCTGTTTGGAAATCCTGATCGAGCCTGTAACACTGCCTTGTGATCACACGCTCTGTAAGTCATGCTTCCAATCCATTGTAGAAAAGTCAAATTTATGCTGTCCCTTCTGTCGCTTATGGATCTCTGGATGGGCCCGGTACCATACCCGAAGAAATTCTCTTGTCAATATGGAATTGTGGGAGAAAATTCAAAGACACTATCCAGAAGAATGTAAACTTAGAGTCTCTTGCCAGGAATCAGAAGAAAGTTATAATGACCCTCAGCCAGTTCATCTGTTAAGTGAACCTGGAGAATTGAGAAGAGAATATGAAGAGGAGGTAATCAGAATGGAGGCAGTGCAACGAGCCAATGAGGAGGAAGAAAACAAAGCCAGTGAAGAATACATACAGAAATTATTGGAAGAGGAGGCAGAAAAAAGGAGAAGAGAAACAGAAAGGCAACTGAAAAGTGATGAAAAACTAGCAAGAAAGATAAGCTTTGATATTAATTTCTGTGAGGAAAGTGGTTGGGCTTTTACCCCGTATTCCAGAACATTTGATCGAGTCACAACCAGGTCGCAAACAAAAAGAATGAACCAACAAACAGATACTGGAGATACTCAGGAGTATTTGTCACCTAAATCTCAGCCTGGGCCAGCATCACTATCAAAAGTTGTGCAAGAAGGCAAGAAAAACCCCATGCCTAAGGAAACTGTCAGTAGTGAAATAAAGAGCCCTATGTGGCAAGGCACAGAAATTGAAGAGATGCCAACACACTCTTCTCAAATATATCATGAAATTCAAGAACAAGGTGCACAGCCTTCAATAGAGTCACCTATGCCTCAGTTATTTGCCAGTGGTACAGAATTTTGCCTTGGAGGAAAAGTCGAAATGAGACCAAACAAGCATGATAAAGTGGAGGTATGTGTCATGATTCATGAGGAACCTGAAGGCAGTGTTTCCTACTCTAGAGAAGCTGCAGTTAAGCCTTGTGGCAAAATAGAAAGCAGGCGCGCTATATCAGATATGACACAGATAACTGGAAATAACACAGTTGAGACAGAAAATGAAGAGTCTTACCTACAGAGTAGTAAAGAAGATATTTCCAAAAGAAAGAAACAGGAATCTTTGTCTGATCCATGCTCTTCTGCAAAAAGAGGGAGAATGTTCCCTAAAGCTTCCTCAGACCAAGAGGAAATAGAAGTTGCCATCCCTCAAAAGCCGTTAGATTTGGAACATTCAGTTTTTGAGAGACAAAACCAAGAAGAACAAGATACATCATCTGCATTAAATCTTCACAAAGAAGTGGATAAACAACAAATAAAGCCAACCCTGATAAAAGAATCCCCAGATGAATATCTGTTATCTGCTACATCCTCAGCTCCAGGCAAATCACTAAGTGGACAGAAGAATTCCAAAGAGAGCAACTCCAAAAGACAAACTGATACAAAGCATTCAAAACCCCGGAGAGGCTCAAAAAATTAAAATTGGCAACCTTCTTTTAAGATCCAGTTTTAACATTCAGTTTATGTTAATAGAATAAAGATGCCAAATTCTACTAGAGATTATTGCAAAGTTCTCATTCCTTATAGCTTAACAAGTCACCACAGAAAATAACTCAGATGTTTCAGAGATAAACAAAGTAATGCGTGGGTAAAGGGAGTGTTTTCTAATCTAGTGAACCTGGGTTGTGAAGCTTTCTTTTTTTGTTCAAAATATGCATGTTTTATGGCCTTTCTCACCTTTTTGTCCTATAGTAATCAAAGCAAGATTATACTATGCTAACTAGTTAAGGAATCTAGGTTCTAAATCTAAGTTTTCTTGCTACTTTCCGACGTATTTGTAGAGCACTTGAAATGCATCTTGCATAACACTAAAGGAATCTAGTTACCATCTTCTAATTATTTTAAGCATTATACCATTTTCTTTTATTTAAAGTGGGTTAGAATCGACATGAAATCAGAAAAATCAGTTTTCTGGAAAATTAGGATTAATTTGCAAGAAGGAAACTAGACTTGATGTAAAAGGAGTTAAGAGTTGGAGTAAGGCTGAATGGGGCGGGCTGATAATTTGGCAGTACTGGAATTGAGCTGGTGATCAGAAACTGGGTCCAGGATGGAGTAGCAGGTATAGTTTGGTAGAGCATTCTTCCTTGTACTTTCTTTGCTAAATGACACAGAAAGCATTTTGATTTTACAACTATTCACACCATAGTATCTGGGGTCAAAAAAATTAGTTACTAAATTACCTAAAATTTTGGAAATTTACATTTCTATTAGTCTGCTATTCCAGAAAAAAATGGGAATTTACTATAGGAGAGTTATATAACAATACCTTATGTTGTGGAACCTGAGGCATAAATAACCATTTGTTTATTTGCTTATATTATTTGTATTAATACTGACTTTTATTTGTGTTTATGGACAGAAATAGAAAGTATGATACTTGAGTTTTGCCTTATATTATGTCTCAAAGTTAAATCAGAAGGCAGTGATTTCATTTTGTGAAATTTAACTATTAATCTTTGTTTCACTAATATGAACAACTTTGAGCAAACAACAGTTTAACAGTATTTCTGTTGATGTCTAGTTATCCTTTTAAGATAAAAAAAATGTCTTAAGGGCTAATTTTAGCTTAAATTTGTCAATATTTTTATACATGATTGAGATTTTTCCCTCCAAAATTTGTAACTGAAGTTATATAATTAAATCTTCCTGGAACAGACCATAACCAAAAAGGGGGAAAATAGTGTGATGTATTTAGGATTTATACTGTTTAACAATTTATTTTTCTGTGAAGAAGGCTTCCTGATTAAAGTTGGTTTTAAGATAAATTTTATTTTTTTCATATTTTTTTTTACTGTGTCTTGTGATTTTCATTTTGGGGAGCACAGATATTACATATCAGATAGTTCTGGTTTATGTTTACATTTTTTAAAAGTTCATGATCTATTTTTAGTTGTTATTAAATATAAAATGTGGAATAACTGACTAGTCAGTTGTATGGCATTTTCTGTGGCTCATTGTTGGGTAACGAGCATTGGTAATAATAAGCAAGTAAAAATACAATTTTAATTGTTTAGGAGTAATAACTAAAATCATAATGACTGTGTGTCTTTTTAAAAGTTCTCTTAATTTGAAGACTTTATCTAAATTTTATGTTCATTTTAGAAGTATGTTTTTTCTTAGGTTTTATTTAAACTGCTTGGGTTGTGGAAGTTAAAATGTTAGAAACTAGACTGTTACACATTTTAACACTCATTATTTTGGAATGCTTGTGACATTTTAATAGACTAACAAACTTTTAGGCCTTTTTTAAACTATATATATATATATATATATATATATATACTATATATATATATAGAGAGAGAGAGAGGTTATTGGTGTGACATTGGTTCAAAAAACCATGCAGATTTCAAGTGTACAACTGAACAACAGGTTTTAAAATAAAATTTAATTTTTCCAATAGTGTCTGATAGTCCTACCATGTATGCCTTTTTGTTAGAAACTAATGTTTTGTGTTAGTAATCAGAAGTCATTGTTACTTTTTCTTCTAATTTTTGTGGAAAGGATATGAAAGTGTTTAATTTCTCAGAGAGTTCTGTAACTGTAGAGGTTGAGAATCTGAAAATTAAAATATTAAAAATAAAACTGGACTATTATGTATATTTTTTAAATAATTACATTAAAAGTTCTGCATAACAAAAAGTACCAGAAAGGAAAATTGGAAGACATGGCAAACTGGTGAACAGATAGATCCAATTCATCACAAAGAGCTAATTTCCTTTAATAATATGACTGCCAGTAGGGCTGCCTGTTTCAAGACATTAAGCCTGGTATGCTTTCTGTCCCTTGGAAAGTCAGGAGAGTTTGGTTTTGCTTTTGCCACTGATGGGTGGTCAGGAGATACTGGGTCACTATTTTTCTTTAAGTCCTCAGGCCCCTAGGCAGTCTTCTTTCCCCCTTTTCCCCTTCAAAGTTCTATGACTGTGTATTTTATTATGTTCATGCTTTTTACATGTACTTAGTAGAGAGGAGCTGGGAAAGATGAGTCCAGACCATTATGTCCCAAACCAGAAAGCTGTTTTATTTTTAAACTTGATTTCTGTTTTTTCAGAGAGAGAGAGGAAGGGTTGGTAAGGCTTCCTACTTCACTTTACTTCTGGAAATTGAAGTTATACATCCTTAAGTCCTTAGCCTAACATGTAAAATTTCCTTAGATTTATCCTCCTATTTGTATTCTCTCCATAAATTTATTTCTCATTCCTCATAATGTAGCCCATCTCTTCAGTCAAATCACTCTCATTAATACATCTTGCTCCTTTCTGCCATCATAACTTTATCAGTGCCATTGCCACTATTTGGAATGTTCTCTATTTTTCTCAATTAATTTAGACCAATTTGGTTAAGAACAAAATTATAATCATCAACCATTATGAAATTCTACTCACTGACTTTATTTTGTGCCCAGTTCTTAGCATTCCCAGGAGATCCTTTAATCAACATTCCTTCAGCACTAAACATGTAGTATTTCTTCTTATGTATTTTGCACTTCTTCATGAGCTGTTTTTTATATATCCAAACAACCTGGAAAATGCTGAGGGAAAAAGCTTCTAGTAGGAATTGCAAGGCAATTATTTCAACCATTTTGATGAAAGACTCAAATACTTCTGCTTTGTATTTATGAATATTTCACACATCTTTTTCTAGATTTTATTTAGGTCTGGGAGTACAGAGACTGAAGGTAGAATAATTTAGATAATAGTTTTAATTCCGCATTTTGATTTCCATCTGTAGACCTAAATTATGTGACCAGATGTCAAGAGAAAAATCTGGAAACTCTCCCACCCTGTGAATGGATGATACTGGGTGAAAAGACAGATGGTAAAGAACAGCAAACATTTTCTGGAATGTTTCTTGCTTTGAAAACCCCTGAAGTTTAAAACCTGGTCTTTATTGAAATTGCATTAAGGCATGTCTATAAATTCCATGAGGCCTATTTACAAAATAGTAAAGAGGGTGTTCAGTGAATACATAGGCTATTGACTATGGGATCAAATTCTGTCTCTTAGGGTCAAACTATCAAATGAGTTCTGAAATTCTAACATGCCAAAGATTTTGCCATTACCGATTACTTTTAAACAGGACATGTGCTTCCAAGAAAATGGAATAATAGGACCAGATTTCCCCTCCCATCTGAAACAACAATAAAAGGACAAAATACATGAAATAATGGATTTCAAGACACTGGGTACCTAGCAATGAAAGAGAGAGAAAACAAACAATGTGAGTCCTGTGGTTCTCTCCGCTTATTGCATTGAGAGAGTTTCCAGACCATAGGCAGAGGGAGCCCAGTCAGATCCCAGTGGGTTCCTTGAAGTGAGAATAAACAGCTGAGGGTCTAAGTAGATCACGGCAATTAGAGTTTTCAGAACAGAGTACTGGAGAAGAGACTGCTGCACTCAGGTTTTCAGCTGAGTATTAATGCATGCCTGTGAGGAAACTACCATGGTCTTGGAAACAACCTCTAGATGATTAGAGGTAAGAATTTCCAGCATTCACATAGGCCCAGGAAGACAATATCCACCAGCTAAATGCTGTAAAAATCTCAGTATTTACAAAGCATTGGTTAGAGGAAACAAGGGTAACACCTCAGTAACAGGAAATATCTCTAGACTATGAATTGCCTGGGTCCCATCTAACAAATCTTTTTTACTTTATTTTTATTGTTGATACTATTACAGATTTCCGTCACATGCCCCCCTTTGCCCACTTCTACCCAGCCCCTACCCCCCTCCCTCTGGCCATCACCACACTGTTGCCTGTGTCCATGGCTTATGCACATATGTTGTTTGGCTAATCTCTTCACCTACTTTCAGCCAGTCTGCCCGACCCTTCTCCCCTCTGATATCTGTCAGTCTGTTCCATGTTTTCATGCCTCTGTTTCTATTTTGCATGTCAGTTTATTTTTGTTCACTAGATTCCACATATAAGTGAGATCATATGGTATTTGTCTTTCTCTGACTGGCTTATTTAGCTTAGCCAGGTCCATCCATGCTGTCATAAAAGGTAAGAGGTCCTTTTTAACAGCCATGTAGTATTCCATTATGTAAATGTATCACAGCTTTTATATCCATTCATCTACTGATGGGCACTTGGGCTGTTTCCAGATCTTAGCTATTGTAAATTACACTGCTATGAACATGGAGGTGCATAAGTTCTTTCTGATTTGGGTTTCTTAGGATATATTCCCAGAAGTGCGATTGCTGGGTCAAAAGACAGTTCCTTTTTTAATTTGGGGGGAAAACTCCATACTGTTGTCCACAGTGGCTGCACCAGTCTGCATTCCCACCAACAGTGCTTTAGGATTCCCTTTTCTCCACACCCCCAGCAGCACTTGTTTGTTGATTTATTGATGGCAACCATTATGGCAGGTGTGAGGTGATATCTCATTGTGGTTTTAATTTGCATCTCTTTGATGATTAGTGACATTGAATATTTTTTCATGTCTCTTGGCCATCTGTATGTCCTTTTTGGAGAAGAAAATCTTATAAACACACAAACTGATCAAACAGTTTCTAAATAACATAACTGCATCCTAGAACAAAGGAATAGAAATAAAATAATACCAAGCACCCAGCATGGGAGGTATAGAAGACTGTCTATCACAAGGACCACTGGGGGAGTCATAACAGTAACTTACATTTACTTGTGACTCTTGAGGCTACTATCCAGGGTAGTGCTTGCAGGAGCGCCCCCCTGCAGCCTCTTGGCCACACAAAATGGATACTGAGGCAGCAATACTCTGGAATAGTTTAGCTGAAAATCTCAACAGCATAAAAAATAATGATACACATAGGAATAAATTTAACTAAGTTGGTAAAAGACCTGTACACTGAAAATTACAAGACTTTAAAAAATTGAAGAAGACACAAACAAATGGAAAGATATACTGTGTTCATGGTTTGGAAAAATTGATATTTTTTAAATGTCCATATTATCCCAGCCCATCTATAGGTTTAATGCAATCTCTATCAAAATTCAAATAGCATTGTTCACAGAAATAGAAAAAATCCTAAAATTTGTATGGAGCCACAAAAGACACTTAATAGCCAAATTAATTCTGAAGAAGAACAAAACTGAAAGGTATCACACTTCCTGATTTCAAACTATACTACAAAGCTATAGTAATCAAAACAATATGATGCTGGCCTAAAAATAGATTTATAAACCAATGGAAATGAATAGAGAGCCCATAAATTAACCCCCACATATATAGTCAACTGATATTTGACAAGGTAGCCAAAAATACTGGCACATTGTATGCTGGGGTTCTTCCAATGTTTGGACAGCTGCAGAAGCTCACTAGTCCTAAGGCCATGTACTGATCAGAAGTGCAGGGAACAAGGAGGTTTGCATAGCTCAGAAGTGAGGGGGCAGAGGAGAAGGGGTTAACCCCACCAGTGGGTGTCACAAACTCACTAATGCTTTTGACTTTGGTCTTATTGTCTAACATATCCAGGGACTATTCTGTGTGCTGTCAAATGTTTCTAGTAGAATTGAATCCTCTTTGCCTCCATCGGAAATGACCTAACTAATGCACACATTATTGGCTTTCCTTCCTTCTCTGCCTTGGTCTCCCAGTGGCTTATTCCTGCCTTCTGAGATCACCTCCAACATAAACTACCTACACATACACCCTTGTCTCATTCTTTCTGGGAACTTGAGCTAAGGCATGCACCATCATGTACTGCTGGTAGGAATGTAATTGTGCAGGCCTTCTAGAAAGAAAGCTAGCAATATATAGGCAAATTACATATATATGTACCCTGTGATCCACCAATTCTTTATAGCTCCATAAGGGGATATATTCAAAGATGCTTTTTGAAGCACGTTGTTGTGGAGAGGAATGGGAGGCAACCTAAATCCATCACTGGTTAAATGTGGTCAATGTACACTAAGGAATATTATGCAGCAGTTAGAAGCATTCTTTTTTTAAATTTTTATAATATATTTTTATTGATTTCAGAGAGAGGAAGGGAGAGGGACAGAGATAGAAACATCAATGATGAGAAGGAATCATCAATTCCACTGCCTCCTGCACGCCCCCTACTGGGGCTTGAACCCACAACATGGGCATGTGCCCTGACCTAGAATCGAACCATGATCTCCAGGTTCATGGGGGGGGGGGGGGCTCTCAACCACTGAGCCACACCAGCTGGGCAGAAGCATTCTTTAAATATGTATATATAGCAACACAAAACACAATACTTGGCTAAAATAAAAAAGTAAAAGACATAGATAATACAGTGTCATTTATACAAATTAGAAAAACATGCACAAAATACTACATGTTTTGCAAAACAGTCAAATATGCAGATATACACTTAACATATTAAACTAATTGCCAGTGAGGTAGAGGGGAATGGAAGTGGAGTATGAAGCTTAAAACAGGAAAGATAAATAAATAAGAGGGACTTCTCTGACGAATAATGATAATGTGTTACAAATTAAGGAATAAGATTCAGTCAAACCTCTTAAGGCCCAAACAAAGAACAAAAACCAAATTTTTATGTACATCTGTATTGCCTCATTTTCATTCTCAAGAAATAATATGCTTTATGACTTAAGGTTAGATTTAATTTATGCCACAGTCATTCCTTCATGTATAAATAAAATATTCATTGGATCTCTATGTACCAGTCCTCTTTATTTGTGATAAATCAGTAAACAAAAAAAACAGCCTTTGCCCTCATTAAGCTTACATTCTAGTTGAGAGAACAGGCAGCAATAAACATAATTTTTATGTTATGTTAGATTATTTTTGTGGTACATTTGACGACTATTACTGCTATGCAGAAAAATAGAGCAGAACAATGATGATGGGGGTGTCAATGAGGAATAGTTTACAGTTTTAAATAACGTGGAAAGGGTAAGCCTTCTGAAAAATTTAGTGTACTTTACTTCCTTTCCCATATTCTCTTCTATTTTGGTGAATATTATTTGTGTTGTATTTTTTTAAACATTATGTATCTTTTGGGTTAAGAATATTTTAATATATATATTCTTGCAAATTAAATTTTTATATGGTTAAGTCTGTAATTAAATGTTTCTAGTAAAATTTTAGTCTGTGTCATGTTATTACTTTATTAAGTTCATTCTGGAACATTTCTACTTCCCTTTCCATATAAAACTGTTGCCTTATTTCTTCAACATTTAAATTTTCTTCTATGGATTTTGATTATTTAATTTTATTGAAAGCAGGAAGCAAATGCTTTCTACAAATTAGTTCTGCTTACTCTAGTAAATAGTTTTTAAAGTGTTTTATTTCTTTTTTCCAGATTAAAAAATAAGGTAAGAATTTATTAATGGCATCAGGTCATTTTCAAATAATAAAAAATGCCTCTAAAACCTGCCCTTTTACATGTTTTCACATATCATTGGTGGCAAATATAAATACTTGTGTTGGGGATTTAACCATATTCTGAAGAATATACTCCTGTAGAATATGGATTTCAATAGCAGACTTTTTTTAAAAAGGCAATTACAACTGTATTTAGAGGTTAAAAGCCTCTAACCTATAACATGATAGCTACCCACTTAAGAATTTTTAAGTGTACATTACAGTATTGTGAACTATAAGGTAATATCTGTAAAACTAGTTTCTGGTCCCTATTGTTTTTCTGATTATTTTTACTGAATCCTCCTTTAAATTTTATTATTTCAACCTTCTGTTTACTTTGGATACAATATGTTCTTTCTTTTACAGTTTTTTAATATGGAAAAACTTTTTATTCTATGATGTAGGTATTTAGTGCTATAAAAATTCTCACTAATACTACTTTAGTGGCATCCCACAAATTTTCTGGATGCTTTAAAATTTTTCTTTTTGTCACTGGATTAGAGTAATTTGATTATGATGTGACTTGGTATAGATTTCTTCATGTTCTCAAGCATGAGGTTTGCTGAGCTTCTTCAGATTGATCATTTTTACAAACTTGGGGAAATTATTATTAATTCAAATATATTTTGTGTCACCACCATCTCCATTAAGGCATCTCATTACATGTATATTAAGTTACTTGAAATAGTCCTACAGATTGCAGATGCCCTTTTAATATCATTGGGTTAATTATTTCTCTGTGTGTTTAATTTTGGGTAGTTTCTATTGTTATATCTTTATAACATAATCTTATCATCTACAATGTCTAATTTATTACCAGTCCTATTCAGTATACTTTTCATTTTAGATATTTTAGTTTTCATCTTCAGATGTTTCATAAGAATCTTAGCTTTTTGAGCACATAAAATATAGCTACAATAACTTTTAATGTTTTATCTGCTGATTCTAACATCTGTGTCAGTTCTGATTGATTGATTATTCTCATTATGGTATGTTTTTCTATTTCTTTGCATGTCTGGTAATCTTTGATTAGATGTCAGACATTAGAATTTTTACTTTGTTGGGTGCTGGATACTGTTGTATTCCTGTAAATATTCTTGAGGTTTATCTTTGGATTCAGTTAAAATACTTGGAGTCAGTTTGATCATTTTGAGACTCTCTTTTATAATGTTAAGCAGTGTTCAATCTAGGGCTAATTATTCCTGTCTACTGAGTCAAGGCCTCCCTAAATACTCTACCCACTGCTGCATTAATTATGTGGGGGGTTTTCCCAGTCTGGCTGGTGAGAATAGGTGACTGGTCCTGTATCAGCATGAGCTACTCTTCTCTAATCCTTTTGACTTATATTTTCCTCTGGCTTCAGGTAATTTCCTTGTATATATACATTTATCAGTTCTCAGTCAAATACTATAAGGGGCATCCTCTGAAGCTCTCTAGGGTTTTCAGTCTGTGCAACTTTCTCCTCTGTGGTACTCTGTCCTACGAACCTTAGTCACCTTGTTTTCCTTGGACTTTCAGCTCCATTTCCTTACCTCAAAGATATCGAGGGTGCTCCATCTGTATTATCCTACCCTGCATAGAAGCCTGGAAACTAAAACATAATATGGGGCACTCATGGTACTCAGGGAATTTGTTTTCCCTTCTCTCGGAAGTCACTTTCTTTCATTGCTTGATAGCCAGTGTCTTCAAAACTATTGTTTTTTATACTTCATCTGTTTTATTTTTTGTTTTGTCTGCTTGTTTGTTTTTGTTTCAAGAGGGAGGGTCAATCTGGTCCCTGACATTTTATATTGGTCAAAAGTAGAATTCTCCATTATTTGAATGTAACATTAACCTGGACAAATATAGCATAGCAATTTTGAAAAATGAACTTTAAATTCAAAAATACCTGTGTTAGAATTCCAGTTTCAAACCTAAACATTTTTGTGACCTTGGGCAATTTATTTAACCTAAGGTAATGTCAGAGTTTATGAACAGTGCATATAAGTGGTTAAGAGCATGAGCTATGAAGTCACCAACACATCTGGTGGACCTCAGGCCTCACTGTGTAGGGGCATACCCTTTACCTCATGATTTAGAGAAAACATGAAAACACATATTCTTAAGTGTACTGTAAATCCAGTGCTGAGAAAGGCAAAGTGTTTAACCATGTTTGCACAGTTTATTATCCTTAAGTCACTCCTCCTCTGGTAGGGAGAAAGGCCAGGAGTATTACTCTAGGGAAAGGCCTCCACATGGAACAAATGGAGTAGAGAACTCACCTCCAAAAAATAATTTAACCCTTGGAATAAACAGACAGGTTAAAACTGCTAATATTCAAGTTGAATTATAGATGTCATTTCCTAAGGGTTACAAGTTCAATAAGAAAAGGGAACCCTTCTACACTGTTGGTAGGGATGTGAACTAGTAGAGCCACTATAGAAAAGAGTATGGAAGTTTCTCAAAAAATTAAGAACAGAACTACCATATGACCCAGTAATTCCACTCCTGGGTATTTACCCCCAAAATATGAAAACATATATTTACAAAGGTACTTGTAACCCTATATTCATTGCAGCATTATTTACAATTAGCCAAGGCATGGAGTTAAGTGTCCACTGATGGATGATTGGATAAAGAAAATATTATATATACACACACACACACTACTCAGCCATACAAAAGATTAAATACTGCCATTTATGACAATATGGATAGATCCTGAGAGTATTAAGCTAAGTAAAATAAGACAGAAAAGGACAAAAACTGTACAATATCATTATGTGGCATATAAAAGAAAAAATAACAAACTATCAAAACAAACAAAAACAAAAAATCGATACAGACAACAGAATGGTGGTTACTAGAGAAAAAAGGTCAGGGGAGGACAAAATGGGTAAAGGGGTCACATATATACTACAGGAAAGAATCTGGACTTCAGGTAGGAAGCATGCAATAGAATACATGGATGTCAAATTACAATCATGTATACCTGAAAATTATATAATGACAAATTTAATTAAGAAAACAAAGAATTTTAAAAAAGGTATTGAACCATATTCACATCAAATAGAATCTTTTAAAAAAATGAAAGTAATATTTTTTTGTGTAAGATCTGCTCTCAGGTAATGGGACATTGATATAATATCATAGTCTTCATTGTGGTCTTTTTCCTGGATGAAATTCTATGTTATATAATTGAACTCCCCCAAATCAAACTATGAGAAAGGAAATTAGGGTATTGAGGCTGATGCTCTTTCTGTGATTTACAAGGAATACCATTTCTTAATAAGACATTGATTAGTGGTCACTGTGCAGAAAACATCATGTGTACTGAAGCATGTAATAAACTGTCAGGAAACAAATTGAACCAACAACTAACTTTTGGAAAATTACTCCTAAATTTATTTGATCTTTTCCATTAAAAATAGAGTTGGAAGGACTTATTTCTTAGTCTTTTATTCTTGGCTTGGATGCAGGTCAAATATAAGTAAAAATTGCAAATAAGAATGTAATATCTAGCATAGATATATGTTTTTCACCTGTGATATAGTAACCAGAAGTACCTTGCTATTCTCTTTCCAGTTTATTTTATTACAAAGGTGAAACCTTTTATTTTATTGGTCCTAAAAATAGGAAATAACACACCAATAATAAGAATAATTCTTATACCCCCAAAATAAGATTAACAGGGTATTCATAGTTAGGTCAACCTAAGTTACCATGCCAAGTATTTCAATATATTATGTCTTCAATCTTGGTTTCCATTTAATGTAGCAAATCAACATCAACTTCTCCGTTTAGAGTGCCAATAAAATCTTATCACGAATGGGTTAAATTCCTACACTATGGCCCTGACCCGGTAAGTCAGGTGGTTAGAGCTTCATTCCAATACACCAAGGTTGCAGGTATAATCTCCAGCCAGGGCACATACAAAAATCAACCAATGAATACATAAACAAATGGAACAACAAATCAGTCTCTCTCACTCTCTCTCTCCCCCCTTTATTCTCTCTCTAAAATAAATAAATGAATAAATAAATAAGTAAATTCCTACACTATGCTATATATACCTCATAATGTATAAGATGCAGCTTCTCCCTCAAAGATTTTCCAGTATAGTTAAAAATACAAAACTATCAAATGCCCTTTAGACCCATAGTTCTCTAGAAGTTTGAGAGAGGCTTGAGTGGATTAAAAGGTATCTGGAGCAGATACCTCAGCACCCATCATTTAGATAATCACATTCATGTAACACAGATATTTACCATGTGTTAATATCCAAGTCTAAAAATAAGAAAGCCCATTTTTGTTCATGGCTGTGTAATAAAACTAGAAATCAGTAAAAAGAAAATAACCTTCACTCATTTAGAAAATAAAAAACAAAAACAATTATACATAATTTATGGTTCAAAGAAGAAATCATAATAAAAGTAAGGAAACAGCCTTGGCTGATGTTGCTTAGTGTTTAGAGCATCAGCCTTAGAACCAAAGCATCATGGGTTCAATTCCCTACCAGGGGCACGTACCTGGGTTGCAGGTTCAATTCTGGCCTTCAGTTGGGGTGAGTGTGAGAGGGAACCAATCAATGTATCTCTCTCACATTGATGTTTCTCTCTCACTCACTCTCTCTCCCTCCTCCCTCCCTTCCACTTGCTCTAAAAATCAATGCTAAGTGAAATAAGCCAGTCAGTGAAAGGCAGTTATCACATGATCTCACTCATATGTAGAATCTAATGAACAAAATAAACTGATGAACAAAATAGATCCAGAGACATAGAAGCATGGAACAGACTGATGAATCTTAGAGGGAAGGCAGGGGTGGTGGGGGAGATTAATCAAAGAACTTATATGCATATACGAATAACCCATGGACACAGACAATACTGTGGTGAAGGCCTGGGGGGAGGAGTGGATGCCAGGTGGAGAGGATCAATGGGAGGAAAAAGGAGGGTCTCTACAATACTTTCAACAATAAAGATAAATTTTAAAAAATAAAATATAAATAAATAAAAAATAAATGGACAAAATATCCTAGGATGAAGATTAACCAAAAAAAATAATAATAAAAATAAAAATAAGGAAACATTTGTAACTGAACAATAATGAAAGCACTATATTTCAGTTTGGAGATGAAGCTAAAATGGCACATAAAAGAAAATGTATATTCTTAAAATCTTCTCTTCTAATTTAGGACATTAAGGACAAAACTTGTATTAGTAGCAAAAATAAGAAGGTGGAAAATGTAAAAGAGTCAACTCAAAGAACCAAAAAAAAGGAAATGATAAATATATAATAGACACAAGAAAAGAATTTAATCCAAAAATAGTAACAAAAAGAGTTAAAAACAAACAAGCAAACAAAAAAACCTAGTTCTCTGAAAAGTCTAGCAAAGCAGGCAAACTTCTGTCAAGATTCAAACTCTCTAGGGTAAGATTCATAATGGCAGATATTTGCATTTGTTGTTTTTGATGTTGTTGATTGTTTTACTACTCTATCCTTAGAACCTACTACAGATCCTGGAACATCTTGTTTCTCAATTAATACTTGTATGAGAAATTGTGTTTGAGATGATGAGCTGCCATTTAAATGGATGGGTGACTGGATGCATGTATCATGTAAGCAAAATAGCACCAGCATAAAAAATAGGAATAAAAAAGAGAAAGAGCCCTGGCCAGTGTGGCTCAGTTGGTAGGAGTGTCATCCTGTACAGTGAAAAGGTCAAGGGTTTGATTCCTGGTCAGGGCACATACCTATATTGCAGGTTCAATCCCTGGCCCTGGTTGGGGTGCATGTGATCAGCAACCAATCCATGTTTCTCACATTGTTTCTCTCTCACATTCTTTCTTTCTCTCTCTCTCTCTCTCTTTCTCTCTCTCTCTGTGTGTGTCTTCCCCTCTGTCTAAAAATCAATGAAAAATGTTCTCAGGTAAGGATTTAAAAAAATAGAAAGGTTCAAAATTCGTTCACATCTATTCTAGCTATCAGCCTCTAAAAGTATCTGAATCTGTAATTTACTTTTCTCAATTAGAAATTACAGATGCATCAATGTGTTTATCTGCTTATATATCTTTTGCCACTAAAATTCATTAAGTAACCTTACCTGTTTTACTTCTGATGTATACCCAACACCTAAAGCTGTCCCTGAAACTTACCAGTGCTTAATGAATATTTGTTGGCTGATTGAATAGACACTGACATGAAATATATTTAAGACACCAAATTTGAAGAGAGACTTATAGGTCATGAGCACTAAGATATACATGTATATGGCTTTGGTGAAAAGTCCAGGGAGATTTATAGTTTTAGGAAGTATTAGAATAGAGGTGCTAGCTGAAGTTGTGAGGAAAAGGAATCATTAAAGAAAACAAAATATGTGTCTCTCAATTTTTACTGGTATATAATTTTCTACTTAAAAAGTAATACACACATAGAGATTCACCGAAGAACTTATAAGCATATATGCACAGCCCATGGACACAGACAATAGACAGAGGAAGAACTGCGGAGGGGTGGGTGATGGGGGGAGGGGGTAGAGGGGAGAAAATGGGGAACACCTGTAATCTTCTCAACAATAAAAAAAAAGTAATGAATCATTGTATAGAATTTGAAAAATAGAGAACTGTACAAAGAGGAAAACAACACATTTTAAAAACATATTTGAAAATACCTGTGGTTCACTTAAAACTGTAGTTATAACAACAAGATATATCAATTGTCTGTTCTATGTAAGATTGTGTGTGGGTAGTTGGCAAATAATCGGGAGTTGTTATTAATCAAACAGGAAACATGGACCCTGTCCTTTTCAATTAAATTGAAAGGACAAAACAAACCCCATGAAATAATCAAGAATAATTCCAAAATACCACATAATTAATGGCATAGACACATAAAAATTAAAACTTGAATGTTGAACTGAGAGCCAAAGGTGTAAATCTGTGATCAGTGTGGGCTGAAGAAAGGAGTTAGGTTTCACAAAAGAGGTAAATTTTGGCTCAGCACATGACAGGATCTGAGGAGGTGGTAAGGGTGATATATTAGGATAAGGAAACAGTTAATAGGAGGGAAAGAATGTATGCTGTTTGAATGGGAGCAGTTGGAGTTTGAATGGGAGCCTCCTTTGCTTTGCAGTTTTACACAGACAGCTCTTGTATAATGCAATGGCCTGGGAGTGATAGGACCTGAAATGCAGTCTCATCTCTGTCACTAATTCAATGTCAGTACTTAGAAAAATTACCTCAAGCTCTGTACCTTAGTAGGATTAAGGTTTCTTTTAGCTCTGGCATTAAAGGAAATATACAGAAAATCTGTCCTTTAAATCACCACTCATCCATTTTGCTTCCTTTGACTTTCATATAAAGAATGTCATTAATGGAGAATGTAGGCTGATTTGAGAGGCAGAACATTTATTTAGGCAAAACATTACTTTCCCCAACTATAATAATTTTTACGTACTTGAAAATATTTTAAACCTGAGGCAAAGCCAAAGGCAGATTTGCATAATGATTGATATAAAAGCCCGTCGCCTCCCATTTGGCTATTCAGCCTGCACCTAGAATTCGAGAAGGCTCTGAAACACAAATTTACATAATACAAAATTTTTCCTAAGAAGTACCAAATTGCATACTTAAGTACTTGTAACCAGGGATATATTCAATGTTTTATAAGTACTGTGTGATTTTCAGAATCTACAAGCAATTTGCCTCCTGTAGAGAAATCCTCCTCATTGACTACTATATACTCTTTCCAAAGGCAGACAAAACCCTGCAATTTTGTAGTCAGTGCCTTCTTTTTCTCTCGCCCTGACAGTTCTAACGGTTCCCCTTTCTACCTTCCTCTCTTCCTTTTTTCTTTCCTCCCTACCTTTTCCCTCCCTCCCTCCCTTCCTCTCTTTCTGTCTGCCTTTTTCCCTCTCCCTCTCTCCCTCTCTGTCTCTATTTTTATCCGAGTTCCTCTCATTTTTCTCATATAATGCAGCTTCATTCTCTCACCCCTCCAATTACACTTTAAGGTTAAATTTACCTTTGTAATCTCTACTGACAAAAGTTTTTCTGAGAATCTACATTCAGACAGGGAGTCTTTCTCGTCATCTTGAACTCAAGGAAAAGAACCAAAGGTGTGTTACGGTTGCATAATAAAAAGAATAATGAAAATTTATGTCAACGTGTCAGTGGAAAGACCATGAAAGTGAGACCACAAGGCACACTGTTTATTAGTATACCAGTTGAGTAAAAATGTGAAATCCATCAGCTAGAGGAGCGGAAAATGAGAAGTCTCGGTTAGTATTCAGAAGAGTGAGCTCTTTATTGAGTCAATTAATTCTTGCACTTCATCCTGGAAATGCAGCAGTTAGACTTTCCACAAGGCTTTTTATTCTACTCTGCAGACATAAAACACTTCTCCCTTATCCTGTTGTTTCAGAAATAACTTTGCTATTACTTAAATGTCATTGGTGAATACCTCTTGGACTATCATTCTCCTCTCTTCATATAATTCTTTCTTTCTTCCACACAGCCCCAAACATGAACCTTCAGTATATATATCAATCAAAATGTGGTTTTCTTTTTTTAATTTAGAGCTGCCTAGAGATGGTATTACAAATTACTATAATTTTTATGATCTCAAGAACAATAAGATTATTCAGGACTAAAGTAGAGGCATTCATTTTCTTATTTATCTTTAGTTTACTTCGATCAAAAGAATTGTTGAGTGTAAGGCTCAAGGAAAGTGAAAATATAGTACTTATGATGTCCTATTACTTTCTCCAGTATCAATCATTTTTAGGGGTTGCAGGTCATAAAAAACAGCTAAAAACAACCAACAAAACAACAATGAATGCCCAACAAATCTCTAGGTAGTTGCGTGTTTTTCTTTCTTGAGATTTATCGACTCTAAATTCAATTTATCATCATTGGCTTCTATTGGGCTAAATGGGTAGTTCTGATGATTTAGGGCACTTGTTTGTCACCTAGTATAAAGCAAATACTTGTAGCACATTAATTCATAGATACATTTTGCTCATTTTCACATGTACCTGTGGGCTCTCTGTCCACAATTGGGGGGGAGCGGAATTATTTCTGCTCTGATGGTTTTGGACTATGGGCTTTAGGTTAGAATCAGAAAATGCCAAACACTTCTCCCTCCTTGCTTTCCCTTTTTTCTATACACAGAATCCTTTAATCAATAAATTTATTGAGTAGTTAGGCTCTGTGCTCAGAAGTGTAACTGACAAAGAATAAAAATCAAATGAAATGCCCAGATATACAGGAGTCCTAAGCAAAATCGCAAAGGTTGTTTTGAACTTCGGCTGCCTCACTTGGAACTGGTCCAAAAGATCTATAACATATAGTTACTATAATTACAAACTATCTATAGCCATTAGAGAAGTTTATGATTTCAATCATTTATAAAGAAAAAGTAATTACTATACCCCTACTATTGGAGAAGCTTTGTGTTAAACTCTTGGTATAAAATGCATTTGGCTCTACCAGTAAGGTATTCATAGGGCTATTATTTTCAATGTAATGAACAGTTTTAAGATCTACTCTCTTAGTAATTTTCAAATATGCAGTACAGAATTATTAACTACAGTCACCATGCTCTACATTACATCCCCATAACATTTTTTTTTTTTTTTACGACTGGTAGTCTGTATCATTTGAAACCCTTTGCTCATTTTGCACTCCCCTGGCCCCCTGCCTCTGACAACTACCATTCTGGTTTCTTATAAGCTAAACTCTAAGTATACAGTAATAAGACTTCCTCCACTTGTAATATATAAGGCCAAACTCATTTGGGCATAATCACTCTGTAGATGACATAGAGAAACAGTTTTATCCCCAGAGAAATCAATTTGTCAAGCATTATTTTTATAAGGTATAACTAGAAAAAAGTAAATAATCCTTTTTTTCACTTTTTGTTTTTAGTACATTAAATTTACTCATAAAAACATTCTAGCCCAACCGGGCGTGGCTCAGTGGTTGAGCGTTGACCTAGGATCCATGCAATCAGGGTTCGATTCCCTGTCAGGGCACATGCCTGGGTTGCAAGCTCGATCCCCAGTCAGGGGCATGCAGGAGGCAGCCGATCAGTGACTCTCTCATCATTGATGTTTCTACCTCTCTCTCTCCCCCTCCTTTCCTCTCTCTGAAATCAATAAAGATACATTAAAAAAAAAATTCTAAAAAGTGCACAACTTTTCCTTTTTAACAAGTTACAATAAAGCACAAAACCCCCCAAAACAGAACACTTGACATTTACAATTCAAAATCAAATTATCAGAATATTAAATATTTACAAAACTATATTTTTCCTTTTTTGTGTTTTATCTTTATTGTTGAAAGTATTACAGATGTCCCCTTTTTTCCCGATTGACCTCCTCCATCCAGGACTGCCCCCAGCCTTCTATTTTAAAAAAATATTTACAAAGTTACATGCAATTTTGTAGAATTGACATAAAAGAATCACTCAAAAATGGGAGACTTTTGCTTCATTCCTAAAAAGAAAAAGAATATGTTCAGTAGAAGCTGTGAAGATTCTTAAGTATATAAAATCTTCAGTTTCAGTATCAAAGCCTATGTCTTTGTGCATATAAAAACTTATGCATGTGAAAGGCTTGTTGCAACACTCGATTGGGACTCCTCTTCTTCCATTAACAGTGTAGTGACATTGACCTTTGGCCTCAACCAGGTATTCATTTTTCACTGATACTAATTTAATTTTTTAATAGGTCTTATCCCCTTAAATCCATCCTCTACACTACCTACAAAACAATTTCTCTACAAATAAAAATCATATTACTTCATTTCCCTGATTAAAAAAAAAAGTGTGGATTGCTAATATTATTCAGATTAGATTCTTAAAACAGCATTTAAATCCTTTAACCTACTGGTCCCAATCTACTTTTTTTTTAAAAATCTTATCTCCAACTAGAGCCCTCCCCACACTGCTAGTGGCTCCCATGGCTATAGCACATCCTATGAGGATATGAATAAACACTGTCCATTTGGGCTGATGGAAACAGGGATGTACCAAGTGAATCAAGAACTATGGTGATCCCCAATGTAATCACTGCACACTGAGGTTTGATTTCCTTAGAGAAAATACATGGAGGAGTCAGCAAGGAAAAATAAGTAAGATGCTGTGCCTGTGAGTTTGGGCCATGACAGAACCCAAAAGTGCCATCATTCATGGCATAATGTACCCATGAGACTATGACATGCTTAGCAAAGGGAAAAGAGTGGTTGTGGTAGTCATGGCCAGAGATGCAAAGTGAGAAACTGTGGTGGAAAGCTGGAGAGGTATAGAAAACAGACATCAGGTAGTGTGTAGTCCTCTCCCCAGGGGGTTAAGGAGTTGATAAATATGAAGTAGGTTCCTTCTAGGGATAGCAATAATCATTAATTTTAGTAATTTTCACCAGAAATCCCTTTAAGCATAGAAGTGAAAGGGTGTACACCTTAGCAGAGAGAAGAGAGTATACCAGAATCATAGGGTAAGCAATGAGTTCAGAAACAAAAGCAAAAAAAAATTAATAATGTAGTGTGTTTAATTTGTATCTTAAAAGGTGGCTAATTCATGGGCATTGTTTGGACAGAGATCTTAGTAGCCAGGTGAAGTTGTTTCTGGCCTAGGGAGCAAAGTCATCTACAATGGCAATGTCTTGGCCTGAGGGCATATCTTCTGAGGCAATGTCATCTCCAGTGGTGAGCCTCTGGACTAGGACAATGTCATCTGGGATGTGGGACTCAGGTATACTTTTCAAATGGATAGCCACTTGGGTTGATGTGAGCCTCCAGATTGTAAACCAATGAAAGCATACAAACCAGTAGTAACAAAACCAACAGTCAACAAAATGGTGTGCAGCTGAATTTGACAGTGTTTTAATTGTTTGTTTTTGGTGGAAGTTTATGTTCAAATGGGTCCTGTATCAGATGAGCAACTTTCTGAACTGGAGACAATCTGTGCTTAATGAATCCCAGGAGAGTATGTGTCCTCCATCTGACTCCAGCCCTTATAGGTTGGGGATAAGATTGATAATGTATAAGAACAGATTAAAGCCTGGGGCAAGATACAGAACTTTAGAGGTTTATTCTTTGGACTAGAATTAGAAAAGAAGTTGTTTGAAGACACTAATAAGTCTCTCAGTTAAACTGACTATTTGAGATTATTATGGACACGAATGTTCTGTTGAATGCCTTTTCCAAGAGCTCAGCATTATGTATTTTAAGAAGTGAAATGTGTGTCTTGTGTCTTGAGTACTACCAGTGATGTCTGTAGCTCTGAAGAGAGCAAATAGTATCCTTGCAAGGCCTTGCATTGTGGTTTTAGTACATGCAGAAACAGGTATGATTTTGATTTATATTTGGGGTATCTGTGAGGTAAGAGATCCTCAGCACTTTTTACATTAAAGGGGACACTCTTTAGGTAATGGCCCAATAGTTAATAATACATGTGAATATGATGCCATTTGTTGACCAGGGTATTCTGTCTTAAGAAAACTGCCTGGAGTTTGGCCTTGTGTGTTGTTTTGAGTTCTGTCCTTTATTAGGACTTTCTAAGGGATGGAAAGTTGCAACATTCCACTAAACTCCATTCATATATGATAGTTAACAGTACCATTTGCACAGACTATGAACTCCCATTGCTGTTCACTCAGTTAATCCCAAGGGGCTGCCAGATAGCCAAGGGATCGGGTAGAGGGGTGACCTTCTCTCTTACCTTGGCATCTGGCAAGAGACTGAAGACAAGGGAAGCCACCCCCACCTGCAGGTAGAATATATCAGATGGCCAAGATTTGGTTCCAACCTGTCTTAACAGGCAGTGAAAGACAAATATCACATGATCTCGCTTATACGTGGAATCTAAAGAACTTAATAAACTGATGAACAGAATAGATTCAGTGACAAGGAAGAACAGATCAGACTGACAAATGTCAGAGGGATGGAGGAGGACGGGTGGGTGGAGGGGGAGAGAGTAACCAAAGAATTTATATGCATATATGCACAACCCAAGGACATGGACAATGATGGGGAGGGGGACTGGGGTGGAACGGGTCATTGGGGAGAAAAAGGGACATCTATAATATTTTAAACAAAAATAAAATTTTTTAAAAAATAATAAACTAATCACTAGCAAAAAAAAAAAAAGGCCTTGTTAGCTGTGCTGTGCTGAGCTTGTGGCCTGCTGTTTTCATGACTCAAAGCATAATGGGTAGCTGGGTATGGGGGTCACAGTTTCAGAGTCTGTGAAGGCCTCTATTTCCAGAACAGCCCAGTAGGTAGTCATTCATTTGTTTTTTTAATATGTATAGTATGATGCCAAGGAAAAGGGGGCAATTTTTTGCATCAGAAGCACTGGGGCAACTAATGGCCATCATCGGTGGACCAGAGACTCCAGGAGGCATGAAAAGAGGTTGTTAAAACTTCTTTAGTGAAGGAGTGTCTGATGGCACTAGCAAGAGTACCTCTTGATTTTTGTAAGTAAATTTTTTTAAACTAATTTTGTGATTTTTATTGCTGGGCAACAACTTTATACTCCTAGGTATTACTAAACTGTGCACAATTAGAAACTCAGCATTGTAGAAAAACAGGCAGCAGAATTAAACAGAACAGACTTAAAGGAAAGATCAATCTTCATTATTTTGCCCATATTTCATTATATGCATACAGAAGCATGAATGCAATTTAAAATCTTTTGATGGCAACAAAATTACAATCACCCATCTATATGATTAACACCTTAATTCCAAACATTTGATCTGCAATGTGTATGTAAGCAGTTTCTCATCCCACAATCATTAAAATGTGGTTTTTTTTCCTGTTAGGAACCAGCAACTTATTTTTTTGTGTTTATTTTTCTCATGAGTAACTATTTCTTCTCTGGTAATTGGCTCATTTTTATCGTTTATCAAAAACTAAACTGTTGGGGAAGAAATTGTGATAGATTTAAAGTTTTCTTTTTAAGGAAAGATGAAATTCATTTTCACAAATTTACAAGTGTTGCTGCTTGTACAGAATTTATACTACTAACCAATCAGACTAGGAATCAAATGCAAGTCCCCCCTTCTAACTCAGGAATCAGCATTATTTAAGAATTATGGGTTTTTGTGTATTTTCTTAAATCAAGGCAACAGTCTGTTTCAACCAAATGATTTTGATTTGGAAGTTAGAAGACAACATAAACTATGTTGCACACAAACCCCAAGGCATCTCCTTTTCATTCCAGCCCATTTATGCAAAAGAGAGAAAGAGTGTCTCTCTAAAGAGCCACTAAAGAGAGGAAAGAAGTCAGTGAGAGTTGGTGTTCTGTAAGTAGGTGTCAGGCACACACAACGCACAGGCAGTTGCAGCAAGTCCACTCAGCAATAACAGATGAGGTAGCCTATGCAGTCAGCAGTGGGCTTCACTCACTGGTAATGGTTAATCACCTTGTCTGTCTGGTCATTGATGCACAGCCAGCCATTCAGACCAATCTGGAAGATGTCTGTAGTGTAATGACCACCCATCACACTGCTGCCATGATGGTAGAGTACTGCAAATAGTCTATAGGTTCTGTGGCATTTAAAATTATGTTTATATTTTAAAAATAAATAAATAAAATAAAATAAAGTAAAATAAAATAAAATATAAAATAAAATAAAATAATATTTAACTCCTGGATAAAGCAGTTCTCAACTAATTTCCAAGTCCACGGGGTATTCAATATTTTTTATAAGATTCTGACATCCACCAGTCTTCTCATAAGCAAATCATTTCAGGTGCTGCAGAGGGACAGGAGGAAGTTTTTCCACAGTCACTCTTCGACTGATCTCAAGCTCTTGTTTGGTTTTTATGGAATAACCTTGGAAAGGTTCTCTTGACACAAAGCTTTCCAGTGCATCCTAGACTGTACGTATCTTGTCAGACTGGATATCCAACTGCAACATGAAAAATGGCTGCAAAGTGGCAGATTCCTTTGAACTCTGCTAATAAATCACAGGCCTGATGTGTCCACCAAAAATGCCAGTGATTGGAGTCTGAACAAAGTCCACCTGGCAAATGACTGAAGTCTTATTTCTGGGGCCCACTTGCCACCATTCATCCTCATTTCCGTTGCCTAGTTCTTCCTGCTGTTCCACATTCGCAGAGTGGCTTTTGGGTCCATTGGAAATAGCAAGTTTTTCATTATTGAGTGAGAGAAGTTTCTTTAGGTTCAGCATTTCCTCATGAAGTCCATTTGGAATGAAGCTTAAGTATTCCTCATCTTCTTTCAACCTTTTTCAGACAGGCTCAATTTGATGACTGTCAGGAGTCTAAAAAATACATGTGGGTTCAAAAGTAGCTCAAGAGTGATATCCTTCATAATTTTATCCCCAAGAGCTTGTCTGTGTTTTGGAAGTACCTGGCACGATAGCCAAACAAAGCTATCGTGGATGTTGAAATACAAGGTCTTTGCATTTTTTAATACAGAGGAATGAACTTCACCAGGTGATACATCAGAAGGCAAGCAATCAGTGCCTGCAGTGTAGCATTAATGTAGCACTAGTTTCCTTTATTGATCAGCCCACAGGGTTGCAATGATATTGCTTTATGTATTAGGGTTACATTCTCTAGTAATCCTGCAATCTTTATGGCTACAGGATCCTCTGAAACTTGAACAAGACCTTCTGTGACTTCAGCTTGCTTTTCAGAGACCAGGGTAATGTAGCAGGAGGAAATAGTTTCAACAGAAGCCATGGGAGAGAAGGAAGAGGGCTTAAAATCATGGAAAAGACTGGCCCACAATTTAGACTGACTGACAGGAGTGGTGCCCACCACAGAGGCTGGGGCATCAGCAGGACGGGAAGCGTTCTCAGATTTAGCTGGATCTGAGTCATGCCTTCCACTCAAGAGTTCAAGTATTTGTCCTTTAGCAACTCCAAGGTTTTGAGTAGCAGCAGTCCCAACATAATAGTGAGCCACAGCTGTCTGCAGGGAGGCAGGACTATTAAAAGTCAGGCCTCTGGCAGCCCTCAGTCCTAGCATTTCTATCCAGGGCTTTGGGGAAAGAACCACCAGGCACAGCATCACTGATGAAGTCTGTGGAGACCTGAGGACTGCTACAGTCCTGGGTGTCCCCAGCAAGGGCGTGTCTCCCATCAGCTCTACATCCTCTGTGCCTATGCTGTTCAGGACTGCTGGATTGGCATGGCCATTAACCATGGATTCCATGGAAATATTACCATTGCTGCCATCTTTCAAGTAACTATAATATCCAGGTGAACATTTTTTCTTCTTTTACTCTTCATTTGTCCAAGACCACCGGAGACATCATCATTTTCCATAACTTCTACCTCCACGTTGTACCTGCCATCCAGAGCAAGGGCAGAGCTCGGGTACTGCTAGTCAATGGAGCCGTAGTTTGCTTCTTTATCTATGTCATCAGGGGTCTTTTTGGAAGTTGTGCAACTAAGAATAAATTCAGTGGCCTGAGAATTCAATGTGCTTGAAATACTGTGGTTGAAAGCCCTAGGCAAAGTGTCATTGGGTTCAATTCATTAACACCAAACTTGATTCTCTGATATTCTTGTCCATCAGGTAGTTCAACTGTAGCCTGTACGCCACACAGAACTGTTCCATTGTATGGAGGAAGCTCAACTGAAGAGCGAGGAGTCACAAAGAACTGATTGAATTCATCGGGGCTAAAATCTAAAAAAAACACAGGCCATGTCTGGAGGTTGTTTATATATAATTTTATATATAAATTGTTTATATATAATTTTATATATATATAAAATTTTATTTTATTGTTGAAAGTATTACAGATGTCCCCCCCTCTTCTCCTCCAATGATCCCCTCCACCTGGCATTCACTCCCACCCCAAGTCTTCTCCACACTGTTGTCTGTGTCCATGGGTTATGCATATATGCATATAAGTTCTTTGATTAATCTCTCGCCCACTCCCCTGCCCCCACCTTCCCTCTGAGATTCATCAGACTGTTCCATGTTTCCATGTTTCTGGATCTATTTTGTTCATCAGTTTATTTCCTTCATTAGATTCCACATATGAGTGAGATCATCTGGTAATTGTCTTTCCCTGACTGGCCTATTTCACTTAGGATAATACTCTCCAGTTCCATCTGTCTCAAAGGATAAGGGTTTCTTCTTTTTTACAACTGCATAGTATTCCATGGTATAAATATACCACAGCTTTTTTTTCCACTCATCTACTGATAGGCACTTGGGCTGTTTCCAGATCTTAGTTATTGAAAATTACGCTATGCACATAGGAGTGCATAAATTCTTTCTGATTGGTGTGTTGGGTTTCTTAGGATATATTCCTATAAGTGGGATCACTGGGTCAAAAGGAAGTTCCATATTTAATTTTTTGAGGAAACTCCATACTGTTTTCCATAGTGGTTGCACCAGTCTGCATTCCCACAAGCAGTGTAGGAGGGTTCCCCTTTCTCCACACCCTCGCCAGCACATGTCATTTGTTGATTTGTTGATGGTAGCCACTCTGACTGGTGTGAAGTGATACCTCATTGTTCTTTTAATTTGCATCTCTCTGATGATTAGTGACTTAGAGCATTTTTTCATATGTCTCTTTGCCATCTGTATGTCCACTTTGCCCATTTTTTAATTGGATTGTGTTCTTTTTGTCAAGTTGTATGAGTTCCTTATCTATTTTGGACATTAACTCCTTATCAGATATACCATTGGCAAATATGTTCTTCCATACAGTGGGCTCCCTTTTCACTTTGTTGATGGTTTCTTTCACTCTGCAGAAGCTTTTTATTTTGATGTGATCCCATTTGTTTATTTTCTTGTTTCCTTTGCCCTAAGAGATGTATCAGCAAACATATTGCTACATGAGGTGTCTGAGATTTTACTGCCTATGTTTTCCTCTAGGATTTTTATGGTTTCATGACTTACATTTAAGTCTTTTATTCATTTTGAGTTTATTCTTGTGTATGGTGTGAGTTGGTGGTCTAGCTTCATTCTTTTGCATGTAGCTGTTCAATTTTCCCAATATCATTTATTGAAGAGACTGTCTTTACTTCATTGTATGTTCTTGCCTCCTTTGTCAAATATTAATTGATCCTAATGGCTTGGGTCAATTTCTAGGGTCTTTGTTCTATTCCATTAATCTGTATGTCTGTTCTTGTGGCAGTACCAGGCTGTTTTGATTACAGTGGCTTTGTAGTATAACTTGATATCTGGTATTGTGATTCCTCCAACTTTGTTCTTTCTCAAGATTGCCATGTGGGGTTATTTTTGGTTCCATATAAATTTTTGGAGTGTTTGTTCTAGATCTGTGAAATATGCCATTGGTATTTTAATAGGGGTTGCATTGAATTTATAGATTGCTTTGGGTAGTATGGACATTTTAATGATATTAATTCTACCAATCTTTTCAATGAGTCCCTCTGTTTCCCTGCCTCCCCCACCGCTGCCATCTTCTCAACAGCACATACACTGTAAGTACAATTTTTAAATGAGGAAAATGTTGACAACCAGAACCCCAAAAGGACTAAAAAAGTTGGACTTATGTGTCATTAATATGTGAGTCAAATGTATCTCTTTGGAGGAGGATATTGTCAATGCAATGTCATGCTTGTGTTTCTGGAGAAAGATGGATATATTCATGATTGGGACTGCAAAGATTTTGTGTGATAGCCAAGCTATTGTCATACCCCATGGACAGCCTGAAAAAGGTAGATTTTATCCCTTTGGAAGTAGAAGAAAATTGTAGCTGAAAGGCTTTTGAAATAATCACTGAATAGAATATATTATCCAATCTATAAAAACAAAATACCTGTTGTTGATTGAATAGAATTAGTAATTTTAATAATATTGGACATTAGATATTAAAGCCTTGGATGTAAACACAGCATTAAGTTTGTAGTAATCCACCATGAGGCATCCTTTATTTTTTTCCAGATTTAGGAATCAACAAGATTGTGCTGTCAGATGGAGAAGCAGTGGGAATAATCACTCCTTTATTAATTATGTTTTATATAATAAGTTTTAAACCTTGAAGCCTCTATTTTTAACTTACATTAGACCATATTAACTATTTTAACCAGAAGTCCATGAGATATTGTCTTATTATGCCAAAGACTTACTTTAATTTTAATTTATTTTTTATTATGTTTGAGCATCTATGCTCAATATGGAAGATTTTAAGACATTGGGCACTATGACTATGTGAAATTTAGGCAAGGCTACAGTTAAAGTAGCCATTTTCTTCTATTTTATTTTGTTACATTTAAAGATTATATGGGAAACAATATGTAAATTTAATGGGATCCCCAGGTATAAGTATAATTTGAGCCCCAGTATTAAATCCATGAAATTTTGCCAATTGTTGCATTTTATTAAATGTTAAAGTTGATTTAGAACCTAGATTGTAGAATTCACAAAAGCCAATCAGTGTGTCTTTTTCATCTTTTCTGTTATAAAAAGTCTTTAGTATATAAATTTTCTATATAAATTTTGAATTTCTAATGGATCAAATTATGGAACTTTTAAAAATTTTAGTTATATATTAGATATACATATATAATTTATTATACATTTATATTAAAATATAATATATATGTATAAATAATTTATTTAATTACTTTTCATTTTTCTCCCTGATGCTAGGGGATTATTTTTAAATCAATAAGTAATCTAGTGCTTGCATTATGTTTGCTAGATCAAGAATATTTTCAGTACATAAGGTTTCAACTTCCTTCCCCCATCCTCTTTAGGCTAATAGCTGTCTAAAGCTACAGTGGTTCCCACCCCCCTTGCTTTTTTTTAGGTTTTTAGCCACTTGAAGCTGTTGCCTTCAGATTGTGTCTCTGACTTATTAGAGGAGAAAAAAGAAGGGGGAAGGGGCCAGTGCCTGTAGGCAACCTCTCCCTAAGATGGCCCCAGTCCCAAGTATAATTAGTCCTTTCCCTCACTTTCTTTTCTTAAGCAAAATCTTTAGAGTGGCTTATATCTCTAGATAGCTAAAGTTTTTTCCTCTCTTTGTTTACCTAACAAGCGCCTGGTGGTCATCAGTGGCCCCTGCTGTTCACTATGAGGAATGACCTTTCTCTAGGTTGTCCCAATCAACCTCAGAGAGTCTAGGGTCTATATATGGGACAGCAATAATAGCCTCAAATTGTTTGATATGTATTTTTTAATTTTGTTATTTAATTTTAAGGAGGCAATTCTTAGCACATCAATAGGGAGCAGCTCTAAAAAATGCCCAAGCACATTCCAGGAAATTTGTAATCTCAAATGAGCAGAGAAACCTCCTCAGATGCCTTACAGGGAGAAGGATTCAAAGTGATCCTCCCTCTATGCCCCCCCTTTTTTTTTTACATTGTGTCACCAGTCTTTCTCCATAGATGGGATCTGCAATGATCCATGAGGTTAGGGGACAAAAAACAACAGCAGCAAGGGATGCAGCAGAGGAGGAGCTGCAGGTCCCTGGCAGATCAGTATTTACAATGAGCCATGGAGGACTGAAGGAGGGGGACCACCTGAAGTCAAGGAGGAGAGTGTATTATTTCTTTGTCCCAAGTGCTGTTCAGTGGTACATTGAATCGGGCTGACAGAGTCTCCCACATGTATTGCAGGCCACTGCCCCCCTGTTTTCCAGGCTAACACTCAGTGATATGCACCCAGCATGACTCTGTGATAGGGGAAGGAATTCCACTTCTATCCACAGGAGTCCTTCAAATCACAATCAGTCCAAGGTACACTGAAAAGCAGCCAATTCATATGGCTCAGTGACTCTGGATCCCAAGGAGCTACAGGATAATTATCCCCTTATCTCTGAAATCACGGCTGGGAAGTGATATTCTGAGGTGTGTTGGTATTGGTACAGGGTCTGCATGAACTTTGGGATGGAGAGTCTTAGCAGCACTCATAAGGGGCAACCCAAAGCAGTGCATAGCAGTGCACATGAACACCAGCAAGACAGAGAGCCTTTCCAAATGATGGAGCCAAATCAGGATAGCCAATTAGTGAGTCACCAGCAATTGAAGGGTATCTCTATAGGGTTTTCTATACATGACATAGATTATTCCATTCTGGTCATCAATAGTGTTTTAAGGAATAATGCTGTTACTTAAAATGTTGTTTTTTATGATTAGTCAGGTGCAGACACAGAATAACACCATGGAGAAGAGTATGAAAAGTGAAGATTTATTTATACTCACAGGTCCTAAAAGAGTGAGGCATGGCATGCCATGCAAGGGGTTCATATGGAAGGAGTTCCAAGCAAGTGGGGAGTCGAGAGAGAGAATGAGAACCAGTAAACACATGCCTTTGTTGGGGGTCAAGGTGGGAGTATACAAGCAAAGGCATGAGGGGATTTTATTGGTACATTTGAATGTAGTCACAGTCAGGGAAGAGCAAGAAAGGTAATGTGTGTCAAGGACCAGCCTTATCACACCAGTGCACCTCTCCATCTACATGAGGTGTTCTCAGACTGTGAGGATGTTGAGGTTATCAGGAAAATATGAAGTTTTTAAAATTTGCAATATATTCATATAAGTGGAATAGTGCACTATTTACACTTTTGTGCCTGGCTTATTTCACTTAGCATAATGTCCACCAGGTTTAATTTCTAGTTTCATTCCATTATGGTCAAGGAATGACTTTGTATAATTTTAATCTTTTAAAATGTATTGAGACCTATTTTGTGAACCCATATATGGTCTGCTTTGGAGAATGTTCTTTGGAGAATGTTTCCCACTTGAGAAAAGATGTTTATTCTGCATTGTTTGGTGGAATATTCTATATTTGTAAAGACTATTTGTAGTGCTGTTCAAGTCCTCTATTGCCTTATTGATAGTCTAATTATTTTGTCAATTATATAATGTCAGGTATTGAAACTGCCAACTCTTATTGTACAAGTATTTTTTCTCCCTTTAATTCTATCAGTTTTTGCTTCATATATTTTGGGGCTCTGTGGTTAGGTGTGTTTATGTTTATAATTGTTGTATCTTCTTAATGGATCAAATCTTTTATCAATATGTCATGTCATGCTTTGTCTCTGGTAACAATTTTTGGCATAGACTCTATTTTGTCTTATATTAGCACAGCCACCCCAACTATCTTTTGGTTAATACTGGCATGGAATATCTTTTTCTGTTTTCACTTTCAACCAATTTGTGTGTTTGGATCTAAAGTGAGTCCCTCAGGGACAGTGTATATATAGTTCGATCATGTTTTCTTTTATCTATTCTGCCAATCTCTGTGCCTTTTAACTGGATATTTTAATTCATTGCCATTTTGCTACTTGTTTTCTATATGTCATATCTGTTTTGTCTCTCAATTCCTCAATTACTGCCTTTTGTGATTAATTTTTTCCTGGTGGACCATTGAATTTACTGGTTATTTTTTTCTATATTTTAAATTTGTTCTTAGTAATTAATCAGGGAATTACAATGACCATCCCTACTTTATAACAATCATATCTGAATTAATATCAACTTACATTTAAATGTATATAAAGCCCTGCTTCACTGCAGCCCCATTTTTCCCTCCCTGTGTTGTTATTGTCAAAAATTAGTTCTTTATACAGCATATGCCTGTTAGATTATCTTTATGCACTTGCATTTAAATCATATAAAAATAGAGAACCACAAATTAAAAATGCTGGTATTTGTATTTGTTTATATATCTATTTTTAACTTTTTTATTTATTTCTTCATAAATAAATGAATGGTAGATAAAAAAGCTGTGGCACATTTACACCATGGAATACTAACTATGCAGCTGTAAAGAGGAAGGACCTTTTAGCCTTTGGCACAGCATGGTGGGAACTAGAAAGTATTATGCTAAGTGAAATAAGCCAGTCAGAGAAAGACAAGTACCACATGACCTCACTGATATGTGGAATATAATAAACAAAATAAACTGATGAACAAAGTGGATCCAGAGACACAGAAGCATGGAACAAACTGAAGGATCGCAGAGGGAAGGCGGGGAGGGGAGTGTGGGTGGGGAAACATTAATCAAAGAACTTATATGTTTATAATCATAACTCATGGACACAGACATTGGTATGGGGAAGGCCTGGAGAAGGATGGACGTGGAGTGGAGGGGATCAGTGGGGAAAAAGGGTACATCTGTAATATTTTCAACAATAAAGATAAAGAAACATTAAAAAAAATAAAATAAAAAATAAAATAAATTTATTAAAAAAATAAATAAATGAATGGTTTTGAGTTATTGTCTGGTGTATTTTCATTTTAGCCTGAAAGACTGCCTTCAGCATTGTGTGAAGAAAAGGTCTACTAGTGATGAACTCTCTCAGTTTTCGTTTATCTAGGAATTTCTTAATTTCTTCTTCATTTATAAGTATAGTTTTGCCAGGTATAGAACTCTTGGGTAAAAAAAAAATTTCTTTCAGTGTTTTAATTATGTGACATCACTGCCTTCTGACTACCATGGTTTATGATGAGAAATTGGCTATTATATTTACTAATGATTTTTTGTCTGTAGTGACTCACTTCTCTCTTTCTACTTTCAAGTTTCTCTGTTTTTGTTTTTTAATAATTTGATTATAATGTGTTTTGGTGTGGAGCTCTTTGAATTTATCCTGCCTAGAATTTAGTTTCTTGAATGTGTAGATTTATGCTTTCATCATTTTCGGGAGGTTTTTTAGACATTATTTCATTAAATATTTATTCTGCTTTTTTCTCACTTTCCTCTCCCTCTATTATATGGAAGCTCATGTGCTCAATGGTGTTTAACAAGTCTCTTAGGATTTATTTTTCTTTATTCTTTCCTCTTTCTGCTCTTTACTAGATAATTTCAGTGAGCTTATCTTCAAGTTTGCTGACTTGTTTCTTCTGCCTGCTCATATCTGCAGTTGAACTCTTATACTAAATTTTTAATTTTAGTTATTTTACCTCTTAGCTCCAGAATTCCTATTTGGTTTCTTTTTATAATTTATATTTCTATATTTTATTCTTGATTTGGTGGGATATAATTTTCCTGGGACTTTTTTTAGTTCTTTGTCCATGGGCTTCTTAGCTCATTGGGTATATTTAAATCACTAAATTTAATTTCCTTCCCTAATACGTTCAATGTTAGGGCTTCCTCGTGAACAGTTTTTATTGCCTTGTTTTTTCACATGAATGAGCCATAGTTTCTTATTTCTTTGTATTCTTCATTATTTTATGTTGAAAATTGAACAATTTGAATATTTTAGTGTGGCAACTGTATAAATCATATTCTCCTCAATACCTAGGATCTGTTTTGATGTTTTTGTGGTTTGTTGTTTGCTTGTTTAGTGGTTTTTCTAAACTGTTTTTGTAGTCTGTGTTTTTTTATATGTGGTGACTGAAGTACATCTTCCATTAATTTAATGGTCAGCTATTATTTTGACAGTTTTTCTTAAGTACCTGGGGGGAAAAAATAAGAAAAAAGGAAAGAAGAAAAGAAAGAAAGAAGAAAAAAGAAAGAAAGAAAGAAAGAAAGAAAGAAAGAAAGAAAGAAAGAAAGAAAGAAAGAAAGAAAGGAGGGAGGGAGGGAGGGAGGGAGGGAGGGAGGGAGGGAGGGAGGGAGGGAGGGAGGGAGGGAGGGAGGGAGGGAGGGAGAGAAAGAAAGAAAAGGGTCTCCCAATCTTTGTACACTGGATCTGTGTTAGGACTCTTCAACCTATTTGAAGCCAGCCCATTTAAAACTCTGCCTTAGCCTTCACTTCCTACTTGCACTGAGTCTTTAGATTAGCTGGAGGTCAGGCTCTGGTTTTGTCTGGACTTTTCTGAATGTGTGAGCACTCATTATCATGCACATGACCTTCCAGAATCCATGATATATATGAGACCTTTTAAAAACTTTTATTCCCCTTCATATTTTTCCCCCTGACCTCTTCCTTCCCAGATTTTCTGGTTTTTCTATTACTTGACCCAGCTCTTATTCTTTGACAAAGTCTGCTATGGCTAAAATTTGACTCTTTAAATGCTTTTGGAAAATACCACCAGGAAGTCACTCCTGCCATCGGAATACTCATGATCAGGCAAACCAAAGGCAAGTTTATGTGCTTGTACTCATGAGACACTACGGAGTTCAAATCAGGCAATCACAATTCTTTAAGAATAAAAATGAAATCTAGCCTTAGCTGGTTTTACTCAGTGGTTAGAGCACTGGCCCGTGGACTGAAGGGTCCCTGATTCAATTCTGGCCAAGGGTACATACCTCGTTTACAGGCTCAGTCCCCACGTGCAGGAGGCAACCAATCAATGTGCCTCTCTCACATCAATGTTTCTCTCTCTCCCTTCCATTCTCTCTGAAAAGCAATAGAAAAAATATCCTTGGGGAAGATTAAAAAATAATAATTAAAAAAAAATTATTTTAAAGAAGTTATTTTGACTGTAGTGCCACACCCTTTTATAAATACTCAAATAAAGGCTGACCACAGAAGGGCTGTCCCTGAGACCATCATCTGCATGGTCCAGCTATAGAACACTGTCAACAAACTTACATCTACATCTCTTTTAAACATTAATAAAAAGGCATCCTGAGTAGTTAGTTTCCTTTTTGTCAGAGTTCCTTTTTCATGCTTTGCTCTGCCTCTTTTTTAGTGATCTTATTATCTTGAGGGACAGGCATGTTCCATAAAACTGCTTTCATTTTAATGGAACTAGTGAAAGCTCACATGGAAAATTGAAAGCACTCCCTTTTGTTGTAGTCAGTCATAATCTTTCTCAGTAGATGCATTTAAAGATCCAGAACACAAGTAGGTCAACAGAACATATAACTTAACAAAGTTGGCTTGGAATTTTCTGCTAATATATTCCTAATGCTTTTTAGCTTGGCATTTCCTCAGCTTTCCTCGAGAAAAATAGTGTCAGATTGATAGGATATTCATGGCATTGAAGGATGAATGACAGTTATCTATATAATATAGAAACTGAGGTCTTTTAAAAATGATACTTGGAAATATTGGGCTTTTTTCTAAAATATTCAAGTTTAACAAAAAATTTGATTTAAAAATACTTATTTTGGAGCCTGGCCAGGCATGGCTCAGCCCCAGAGCCAATTCAGAGATAATGGGGAACTTTTCCCCCAGAAACAAATGTGAGAAATTAACAACTCCTCTTAACCTCCATCACCATCCTCCCACCATGAGGTCCTAACTGCAGTTAGAATGCATCCAGAAAACTTAACCACATCTGAGACATTTGTTTTCTTTGACCTCCTCCTTTTCCTGGCCCTCTCTTCCCCCAAACTCACATCTCTTGCAATTCACCTTTTCCTCAAAGATTTTCTAAGTGCATTTTTGCCAATATACTGCTCTCAGAAAACCTATTTGAGTTTTAGCAGTATCTTTCAATGCCTTAATCCAAAAAGATACAATATTTTGCAGTAAGGCAAGGCTTTAAGGAAGCTGGGGATATTTCTTTATGCTTATTTATCTTAATAGAGATTATTAAAACTGGAACGTTCTGAAGATAAACATTTTTCCCTAATGGCATTCCTGAAATATTCTCTCGTAGTATTGAATGATTAAGAAAAATAAGATTTCTTATTCTGGTTGAGTTCTGGAAATTTTCCTTGGAAGTGATGACCTGCATATTTGTGGGAAGGCATTTAGTCAATTGCATTTCACATAAAGGTTACAAACCTGGAATAAAGACATGCTAAATAAAAGGACAACAAAGAGAAAGTTACCTATGGCATAATGAAATTGTCCATTCAATTCCTTGCTTCTGAAGATGATTCTAAGATAGGAAAGAGCATAGAGAGGAAGTTAAGAGACCTCACCCTGACACTAACTCACTTCATTATCCTGAAACAAGACTCTTCAACCTCTGAGCATACATTTTCTTATCTAAAAAACATTGTAGTAAACTAAAGCCTTTTTTAAGTTTTCTACCTGTTCTAAAATTTCATGACAGTAACTATCACTTCCTGTGGTTGTGCTTGATCTCTGAATCCTGAGGAATCACGTTTACTTTCATTGGATACTCAAGGTCATGTTCCAGTCAGCCTCTTGACAATAAAGCAGTGATTTACTTTACTCTCTCATAGAAATCTCCTTGACATAACTACTATTAAGCTTCCAGCTGTCTCAGCTGCCAAACTGGCCTCCTACTGTGTCCAGACTTAATTTATGTTATTTTCTTATTATACTCACATCTTTCCAAATAGGCTTTGAGGAAGGCTTAACCCACTTTATCCTGGGTTTTCTATTTTTTCCTGACTCATTTGTTTTATCCCAAACATCTCAGTCTTAATATATTTTTCCTAATATATTTTTCCTTTGTACTGTACTTCTTTTTAATTATTATTTTATCTCTTGGTTATTACTGTTTATACCCATAAACCTGTACACATAACTTGTATAAGATGGGTCATATTAGTAGCAAAAGTATACTCAATATATAGTTGGGGGAACTACAAAAGATCTTTACTATGTTCTTTCTTTATGACTCCTTCTTTTGGTGTCTTACTTCTTTTTCAATAAGATGTGAATTCTCTAGAGACTCCTAGAGAAAACAACTTTGAATTGGCTGTATTATTGGTATTTTCTTTAAGAAATACAGTGGGACTTCCAGGAGCCTTGAGATTATCAGTTATCTTGAGTGGTGTGCTATTTTGAATAAACCAGTATCAGTGGAAGGAGATTTTATGATTTTCTGCACTCCTGGGTATTATAAAATAGAAATGCCATATCACTCAAGACTTTCAAGTTACTGAATTGATTTTTTTTCTTCCCTTGCATTTGTAGTTTTAATGTAAACTGAGACAAGGATCTAATGATAGAGCAATTAGAATTAAGCCCTTTCAAAAATTCAAAATGTATAGATTTTTACTTTCTCCTCTACTTTTATTTTCAACTGAGTGCCTATCAGCCCTTAATAAGCCCTTTATCTTAGTTTTATTTTAATTCAAAGCCAAATGAGGCAGATCTTCAAACACCTGTATCCATGTCTTAAATTCCTCTTTCCTTAACTCAAAATGAATTAATATTGCCAAAAATTTGGTCAGTATATACAGCCAGAAAAATCAGGATAACCCACATAACCAGAACCACTTGATGGGATCACTGTATTACAGGTAAAGACTATGAGTTCCCATTATCCTATAACCCTATTACTAGGTCTAGAAAAATGATAGAGGACATACATCCATTCATTCATATATCTTGTATTTATGGGAGGCCACTAATCTCTATTGTTTCTGCCTATGATAATGATTGACACTTATTCAGCACTAAGTCTGTGACAAGCACTGTTCTAAATGTGCTGCATGCATTTCCTCATTTAATCTTCTTCCCTTAATTATGCAATAAGTGCTATTTTTATCTCCATGGCAAAAAAAAAAAGGGGGGGGCGGAAGTAAGGT